>NC_140940.1:67526351-67773851 GCF_014529385.1 Adiantum capillus-veneris | reverse complement strand
CACGGCACGAGCAAGAGAGTTGGAGTGGGCCGAGTGCATATGACTGCTAGAGGGCCGAGCACAAAGGTTGGAGCTGGAGAGCATAGTGGGCACCACTAATTTGATACTACGCTCTCTCTCTCTCTCTCTCTCTCTCTCTCTCTCTCTCTCTCGCAGACTGCACAACACACTGGCTGAGGGAAAGCCGAGCATAGGAAATGATGCCACGTGTTCGGGGGAGGGCCTCAGAATACCCTCCCCCATTATATATAGCATAGATGAGGGTCTTCCTCTCACTTTGCACTGTGAACTGCAAAGAGAGGAGCTTCAAATGAAGACCGCCTACAACAACAAATGAGAATTCCCAACTCTCTACATCTTATTGGATGAAAGCCAACCATCGATTTATCATAGCTTTCTGCCTTCGTCTCCCCTGAACACAAAGAATAGAGGCAAAGGTGCAAATGCTAGAAATTGCCGTCGTCGGCAAGCTTTTTTTGGTGCTCACAGCAGTGCACCAATGTTCAAAAAAAGTGTGGGTCAACTAAGAATCGTGTCAAAAATGCCGGTTCAGAGGAAGATGAAAAAAAGAAATCCCATCTAGTGTCAATTAGGTGGCCACGGTGATGCCTATGCGTGGCTCTTGTCCAATGGTACGCGTCCCTTGCCTGACTATGTAACATGGCTAATATTTGGAAGGGATTAAAAAAATGGTTAAAATTAATATTAATTAGTTTTCAAAATTTCCTCTTGAAAAATAGATAACCAGGAATGATATCTGGTAACCAAAATAATTTTTCGCCGAACACTGCAATGCTTTCTCTCTCGTGATTTGTTAGCTCTCTCTTGAATAACATGTCTTGAGTTCACGGATAGATCTTTGAGGTCTCTTGGAATAGATTCCTACGACGTAAAAATCCTCTTCTTCTTCTCTATCTCTCTCTCCCCCCCTATCCTCCTCCTCCTCCTCTCTCTCTCTCTCTCTCTCTCTCTCTCTCTCTCTCTCTCTCTCTCTCTCTCTCTCTCTCTCCCCCTTTAATACTTGAGTTTGTAGTTTTGACATGCGGGCAGTCTCTATCTCTCTCACTGAGCACGCTCACTTGCAGGCACACTGCCGAGGTTGGTCGGAGTGAGAAGTATTCGCCACGTGTCCGGGGAGGGGGTCGGAATCCCTCCCCCTTTTATTATAGTGTAGATTGGATCCCATCCTCCGATAACATTACTCGAAGACAGTATTGCTAAAGGGGAAATTCAAGGACTAACTCTACCTAACAACGGCCATCTTTTGGCTAAGCTCTTTGCGGATGACTCCCTACTCTTCCTCAAAGCATGCCCTGAAGTCATAAGGAAGGCTCTAAAAGTTGTGCAAACGTATGCCGGATCAAGGTGTAACATTGAAAATTCAAGATTGATCTCTCTCCCTGAGAACAACTCATTTGATCCATCAATGTGGAATAGGGGAGATAGTGTCAAAAGGGAAGATCTTCTGGCACTTGGGAGCCCCTCTGGCTGTGGATGTGACCCACATGCAAATGTTTCTATGGGTTATGGAGAAGGTAAGGAACACGATGCAAAGGTGGGGGTATGTGCTTCTCCCCTTCCTAAGTAGAGTTAAGGTTATCAATTCCTTCATGATCCCGTATATAGCCTTCAACAGTCCGTTTCTTAAGTTGGCCAAATGCAACCGGAAAGAGTTCTTGAAACGAGTGAAGAGATTCCTATGGAAGAACAACACTAAAGACTCAACACCTTGGCAGTGGGCTAAATGGGAGACAATTACGAGACCTGTGGAGCAAAGCGATCTTGGGGTTCTTAACCCCAACATTCATGCGAAATCCCAGTGTGCCAAGTTTGTGGTTACTCTCACAAAGCAAGACCACGCTTGGGCTATTATTAGACAACTCTAAATTATGCTTGAAAGGTGGCCAGTGGGAAGGGCTTGAAGTACACAACAAGCTGTTTGCCTCTCTTCGGGTTGTCCTTAAACTTGGGGGTTCAACATGTGAGCTCACTAATAATGCAATAGGGCAACGGAGTATTTGGAATGGGGAGAGCTGACAAGGTATTTTTACAACTCCATACCTCACTGGTCCCCTTGGCTCTCTAAGGATGGAAGCATCGTTTTGGAGGGAAGTTTCTAGACAGATTAATAACAAAGGTATTAAACATCTAGGCCAACTTTGGGACTATACCAATTGTAGCTGGAAAGGAACATACCATCTACCTCTCCAGTATAACTTCAATGGGATTGAAACTTCACCGATCAGCATAGCCCTACAATGGCTTAGTTTAGCAGGTGGTGTTTGCGTGACTGTAAATCTAAGTTCAAGTGGAAAGCTTATTGGCAGTGGCCGAAGAACAAACACTTTCTTTAACCTTGAACCAAGGAAGTGTAGTTCTCTCTTATGTATTCAAATGATTGGTTCTCTTTGCCTATTGACAAGCATTGGGGCAAACTATGGCTGGAGTCAAGATAGGAGACAATCGTGAAGACCATATGGCATCCATAATGGGCACATGGGATGAAAATCTTCGAATGGAAGGTTTAATGGGGAGCCTTGTCAATCAAGGTGAAGGTTTTACTAGGGGAATTGGACTGGATAGGTGCCTACAATGCAAATCAGTTGGTGAGGACCTCCCGCACCTTTTCAAGGTGTGCGCGATGATCTATGGCCTTGTTGGGAAAATTTGCACATGGGTTCAAAAAACCTGGAAAATAGGATTCTTCAAGAACGACCTTTCTTAAAAGGGAAAGTGTTCAAGAGCCAAGCGTTGCTCATCGTAACACAAATAGTGAGATATTGCTACTTTAAACATGTTTGGAAGATAAAGAACTGTCGAATATTTGAGAACCCCATGGAAATGGCTAAATTCACCAAGATAATCCAAAGTAGGGGGCGATTATCGCCATTGGAAAATAGATAAACTCTGATGAGTGGAATAGGGCCTTGGATGCCGCCATGATTGGCTTACTTGGGTAAAGATGTGGGCTCATCCTTGTTCTTGGGATAGCTCCCTTGAAAATCGATGTATTTATGACCCTTTGAAGCTGTCATAGCTGGTCAAGTGCATGACAGGAATTTGTAATTTTATGGTTATGCTAGTATAATCCACTCACAATTGTGAATTTTGCAAAAAAAATTAAAAAATATCTTGACTTCAAATCAATCGCCACCACATAATAGTGTCAACTCCTTGTCGAGCTACCTTAGACCCCAATGTGGGAAAGAATAAATCAAAATTATGCTTCTCACCTCTTCTCTATTCAACAACCAATTGTAAGCCACATCAAGTTTCGAGTCTTTCATGTTTTAACTATTGCACCATGACCAACGGAAACAACTCTAGAGAAAACCTCCTAATGTAGGAAGGCTAAGCCAACGTTTTATATGAATTATGGCTCACGGAAATAAGGGAATTGATTTTTGCCCTTGCAAAAAGGAGGAACCAGGACGAGTGGAATCAAAGCCATTCCCCCACCCCCCCCCCCCACCCCTCTTTGTTGGTGGGTAGGTGATCTTGGATGTTGGCTTGCCTATGGCAGCCCTCTATAACTTGGTATGGCCGGTAGATACCTCAAGGCTCGGTACGAGCTTGAGGTTGCTTTGTTCATTTTTGTGATTGTAATACATACACCCACGCACAATTGTGAATTTGGCAAAAAAAAAAGGCGACCATCGTTTTCTTTTTCCAAACTCACAATTTGTGAGTGAGAGTTTTGTTACAAACAAAAAATTTACATAGTAAGCCATGCTCACATCGAGCCATGTCATCAACATAAATCACAGTTCTAGACACAATTCCCATACATCAACTGACAAAAGGAGCCACCCTCAGGCAGGTTACATAACTAACTGGTAAGACATAAACTAAGCAAATAGACCTCCACAACTGATACTACCATGGGGGTTGTCACCAAGGGAAGTGATCTACCACATCAAACACCTTGTTCACCAAGACATTCAAAATGTAAGGAAAAAGCCGAAGATGGAAAGGCCTTAGCACCCTTACAAACCTCGACAAAAGGGAGCTCATTTCTTCTTTGTTTTCTTCTTTTTTAGTTGACTAGTGTTGTGCATAGGTCCACATATGTCAACAATATGACTGGAGAGATCCAACTTGAGCCCATGATTGCCTTCATCAATGGTTGTTTGGAATCAAGTTCCATCATCCTTCTTGACCTCTTGTGAGGCGTCTTCGACCATAACCTTTTCCTCCTCTTTCTCGATTGTTCGGGGACCAGTATCCTCCCTCATTTCCTCATTTTCTTGACCTGAGTACCGACCTTATCCTCTAGTATACCTTCATTCATTACTACCGGTGTCTAGGATTCTCTGGAGACTCGCCTCCAAGTGGACTTGACCACCAGTCTATTAATCATTGCTACTTGGGTGTAGTTCCTTGCAAAGTGACTAATTTTGCAACATTTGTAATATATGTTGGGTAAGGAGGCAAATGCTAGCTCTTGCCAAAATGCGTCAAAGTCTCCCATATTGAGGTCCACATACTTGGGACTAGGTTTGCTCATGTTCCACATTATACACACCTTTGCATCCAATCTGGATCTAACCTGTGAAGCTTTGGGATAAATATCACATGACCCAACATCGAAGAAATGGTAGAGCATGATCATGAAGCCAAATAGAAAGGCTCTTCAGCATCTCACACACATCCATCATCTTGCAGTTTCTCCATCCTTGGCTTCTTAAATAACCAATTTTGAGTTTATAAAGCCATGTTCACAACTGATGCTACAAGCATGCACATCCTTTTTTTTTCAAAAAAACGACAAATCCTAAAACCCGTATAACACCCTACACACATCAAAAAATGCATGTAATAGTGGGATTGTTTCTAAGGGCATGGCAACAAGGACCAAAAGACAACTTTCAAGAAAAAAATGTTCAGGGAATGCATATGTATGTAAAATCTCACTTCTTAAGGGCCCTAAAAATTGAGAGAATTTGAAGATTTATCCACTCGCTCACATGTGGGGAAGGGAATGCAATGAAAGACCAAGATGTAAACTAATGCTTGATCACTTATACCAAATCATAGACCAGCTCCCTTGAAGTGGATGAAGCTCGAGAAACTCTTCTCAGGAGTGTTAACGAGATGATTTCGCAATCCAACCTGCTTGACAAGGCCTTACCAAGGAGGAATGCTCACTCGCGCTACAAGCATTAGGCAAGGAGAAGTCCCTGGATGGAATGGGTTGACTACTGAGTTCTTCAAAGAATTTTGGGAGGATCTTAAGTCCCCGATCACACAAATGGCTAACCAAGGCTTGGCCGAAGGACTCCTAGATTCAAGCGTAAAAAGGGGCCTCAAAAAACCTATCCCGAAGCAAATTTGCTTCTCTTAAATGAAACATTGGCGATCCATCACTATGATGTTGGTGGCATATAAAACTATTACCAAAACCGCCATCCTCATGCTCTCTCTCCTCCTGAACAAAGTCATCACTCCCCACCAACACGGATTTATCAAAGGAAGGGCCAACTATGACAACATTCCGGAAGCAATGGTTGGCATCGAGTATGCAAGCTTCACCAAGCAAGAGTGTATCCTGCTTCAACTTAATCTAGACAAAGCCTTTGAACATATCACATGGTCTTTCATAGAAGATGTCATGGAATCATTGGGCTTTGGGCCGTGGCTGTGTTGGTTGGTTCACACCCCCTTGGTGCTGGCAGCCATTCTAAGCTCTTGTCTAATAATCAAAATCTCAATCAAACAACACTGCCCACTAGCCCCATTGCTACTCTCTATTGGCCCACATCCTCTGCTTACCATGCTCAAAGATAATGCTATGAGAGGGGAGATCCAAGGGCTGACCTTGCCTGACAGTGGCCAACTCCTAGTGAAGCTCTTCGCAAATGAATCCCTTCTCGTTCCAAAATCTTGCCTCAAATAATTAGGAGGCCTCTGGAGATTGTGCAAATGTTTTCCATAGCCTTGGGGTGAAAGTGCAATATTGAGAAATCAATACCGATCTCACTCTCACAGAAAACGACACATTTGGTCCATCTATGTGGACTAGAAAGATGTCTCAAAAGGAAATATTTTTGACACCCGGGAGCCCCTCTAGGGGTCAACATTAAGCACGAGCAAAGATTCTAGTGGGTCTTAGATAAGAAAAGGTGCAAGATGCCAAGGTGGGAGTATGTGCTGCCTACCTTCTCGAGCAGGGTGAAAGTGATTCATTTGTTTATGCTCCCGTACATAGCCTTCATTGCTCTATTTCTCAAGATGGCCAAATGCAATTGGAAGGTATTCTAGAACCCATTCAAAATATTCTTGTGGAAAAATAAACACGAAAGACTCGATGCAGTGGAAGTGGGCCAAATGGGAGTCAGTCACTCTACCAGTGGAGCAAGGTAGTATCGAGATCCTCGACTTTGCTACTCATGTAGAAGCCCAGTGTGCCAAGTTTGTGGCCTCAATCGCAAAGCAAGACCAAGCATGGGCTATTATGACAAAGGACATGATTGAAAATGTGAAACTCTTCTCCCAAGGTGGCTAGTGGAAAGAGTTAGAGGTTGCATGACAACTTGCTAGAGCCATTGATGGTCCAACTTGACACTAGGTGGCACAACGCGCGAGCTAGTATAGAAGTGTACCAAAGCAATGGAAGATTTGGAGAGGGGAAAAAGAGCCATTTATTTTCAAAACTCCATAACTCACTGGTCCTCTTGGATATCTAAAGCAGGAAGCAGCTTATTGAACCCATTTAGGAGAGAAATGATAAAAAAAAGTTCAATAACAAAGGACTCTGACGATTGGCCCACTTTTGGAACAGCAACAACAAGAGCTAGAAAGAAACAAACCAATTGGCTACCTAGTTTCACCTCAATGATACTAAAAGACTATTGAATAACAGAGTTGTAGAAGTGTTAGACAATTTCTTGATACCTATATGTGAATCTAAGTTCGAGCGGAAAGCCTGGTGGTGGCCCAAGAGCAGACATTTCTATAAACCATAAACCAAGGATACTTACCACACTCTTATGTTCAAGAGTGATTGGTTGTCCCCCCTTAAGAAAAGCAGTGGGGAAAACAATGGCTAGAGTCAAGATGGGTGGTGATACCAAATAACCTCTGGATTCCACATGGCTGCTTTCAATGAAGATCTTTTTGTGGAAGGTACTATGGGGGACCTTGCTGACTAGCGTCAAGATTCTAACCAGAGGTATTGGATCTGATAGGTGCTCGGGGTGCAAAAAAACAAGTGAGCACCTTCCTCACTTATTTAAGGAGTGCCCAACAATTTGTGGCATGGCAGGCAAGATATGCAAATGGATCTAAAAGACCTAGAAGATAGGATTCTTCAAGAACGATTTATTCTTAGGAGGAAAGTGGTGAAAAGCCAATAACTTCTAATCTGTACTCAAATTTTTAGATTCTACTACTTCCAGCAAGTGTGGAAGGCCAAGAATCGTTGGGTTTTTGAAGATGTCCTCTCACCAACTAGCTTCATGGAGATTATCCAAGAAAGAAGGGAAGTGATTGTTGCCATTGGTAAAAGGAAGAACTTGAATGGAATGGGAAAATCCTCATTGTTGACCACAAATCACTAATGATGTATAGGAATCATGGGTAATGGTTTGCCTCTATCTAAGGACTCATAGCTTCTTGATGTTTGGTGTGATCCTTTACGGCTCAACACAAGCTTGAGGGTATTGTTAGCGAGTCTCCGCAATGGACGTCTGTAGCATAGCCATCTCGCACTTACATAATATGTCAATACTTAGGGAAGTGACTCAGATGGGGCATGGAGACTCTTTGAGGTTGTCAGTCCTGAAGAAATGCACCTAACAAGCAAACACATCAAGACAATAAGCAAACCACCACTCAATGATTAGGAAATTTTCATATGTCCTTCCTCATTGCTCTTGATCATCACGCCATTTCATCGACTAAACGAACTCAAATCATCACAAAACTTTAAGGAAAGCTTTGCAAGGCCTAAAGGGACATGTCTACAAAGTTTGGTCACATTCTCACAAGGTACATGGATCGCAATCCATCATGACCCAAGTCATAGAAACTACAATAGAACCACCCAAACAGGTTGCTCTAAGGTCTAGTAACACTCTCCTATGGCCAAAACGTCAAAGAACAGTGATTTAAACACTCAAATTTGAAGATTAGGATCATAGACTCGTAGTCACAAACCACAACGGAATTTCCAATGCTTATACTCAAATGAAGGAGAAAAGAAAGTGGAACACAATGCAAGTTTTGGAGTTGAAATTGGATCACCCAATCATAGGTAAAAATTCTATTAATCAAGGGTTAGTATCCAAAGAGCATATCAAATTCAAAGATCTAGCTTGGATACACCAATCACTACTTGTCGAGAGCAACCGGACAAGCAATGACAAAATTGGCAAAAGAAAGTAACAACATCAACATAAAGAGCTCAAACAATCCTTTAGAGTTGGTGAAATATTGTAGAGGACTCGTATTGCAATGGAACTAAGAGCAAGGTCCATCATCAAGTCAACAATCCAAGAAGATCAGTTCTCACAATGGTAAGCAACACCAACAGCCATCTTCACTGTCAAAAGTGACAAGAAAAAGCGAATGTCCAACAAACTATAAAATTGCCTCGACAATTGACGTCCGACACACACATTAACCAAAACACAGAAAATATGAATCACTCAAGGAGGGGGAAGTGTCATCAACAACACAAAACTTTCAAAGCTAAAGAATAAGACAAACTTGAAGATCACCCTCATTGCCAGATTGTACATGGTCGTGTCAAGGGACGACACGAGTTAACAAGGGGGCAATGTTAGGCAGATTTAGTACATTGGTGTCGACCTAGCCGAACAACACATTTTTAATGAATTTGTACTTTGATATTTTTTTGAGCTAGTGTATCTACACTGTGTGTACATATTGATTCCAGAGTAGCAGGTCAATGCCCTGAGTTCTAATTCTTTCATGATGATTGTAAAGGCCCATGTGAGCCAGTCACCAACCATTTAGAAAGCCCTAGGTATAAAAGTCAATAACCTTAATATGAAGGGGAGGCTTATCTTTCGAAGTAGAAAAAATTCTATTGTATGTGATCTCAAGCGGCCAAGCAGCTACAACTTGTAATCATCATATCTTTTGATGAATAGCTTTAAAGACTCTTACAACATAAATAATATTACTTTAGATAATATTACTTGAAGCTTTGGAACTAATGCCTCGCTCATTTTGTGGCTTGGTTTCCCAACTCTGACTCTTATGCCATGTAAATGGTGACTTGGACGTACTTGTTCAAGGCCAGAAACCCAATTCCATAGGTTCTTGAGACTTAGGCCTCTTTCACTGTTTTTGTCTTTGGATGCCACCATTTGTCAAGTAGGTTGGCATATTTTGGCTCCTCTTGATTTTCCTTGAGAAGCGGTTGTTGTTGTATGTAGGTTCTCTGTGATTGAGTTTCCAATGGCAATTTTGGAACCCACCTTGTTTGTGGTCTTTGTGTGATTGTCTTTTGCATTTGCCCCTTTAGCTCAATGACTTGAAGAAAACTAGGCTTCGGCACCCATATCTAATGATTACCATTGTAAAAGCCTTGATTTTGTAGTTGAATACGAGGTATCCATATGGAGGTGTTAGTTGTGATTGGCTTTTGTTGGCTCTTGGTTGTGCTTGCTTGCCTTTGGGTGGAGCCTTGTGTTATGTGACTGATCTTCATTGTTCCAGGTGAGCTACTACTTTAGGTAACCATATTTGAAGTTACCTTCATAAAATTCTTGTGCTTCGAGTAGCTTGAATGTCATCCGTTGCTTCACTTGTCTTTGTGGGTAGCTTGTTTGAATTTTGACTTCGGTACCCATTCACTTGTCGCATTGATTGTTTCTTTGAAGATCTTCCTTTCTACCATTTTTTTTAATTATTTCTCTTGGTTGAGGTGTTTGTCTTCTGTTGATAGCTCGGCTTGCTCTTTGTAGAACTCTTTTCTTGGGGTGAGTACTTCCAGGCTATTACTTTAGGCTTTTGGGCCCAAACATTGGTGTTCCCTTGAAAGTAGCCTTAAGCAGTGATTGATTCATTTGATGCTACCCACCATGTCAACTATGGTTGTTGAGGTTGAACTTGAGTCGATTATGTAAAAAATATCCTTGAACTCTCTACTACTCAACTTGAGTACGGGTGCTACCATGCCAAAGCTAGGAATTGGCATTCTAGAGCTTGTGTACACTATTTCTTCTTTGATTGGTGGCTTTTCCATCATTATCCACATTCCATAAGTCATTAGATTATTTGTCGTGCATGGATTTATCACAGCTGAACATGTGATTTTGAGTCATGTTCCTCTACATATGCTAAATTTGCTCACTGTAGGAGACAATCACTCTTTTGCCATATCCATGTCCTTCCCTTGATCTTGAGTTTGTTGACCATTTGCTGTGGAACTTGGTTCTTTATCTGCTTTCAATTGTGCACTTTATGGAGTCGACTTCTTTGAAGCAACTTTTGTCAATTCTTCAGGTATGTCAATGATGACATATTCTTGTGGTTGCTCTTCTTCCTTTGTTTTTGCTTTTGCATCATGCTCCATGACGTAGCTATTTGTCTCACCTATTTTGTTTTCATACTCACAATG
This sequence comes from Adiantum capillus-veneris, assembly GCF_014529385.1. Classification (NCBI taxonomy): domain Eukaryota; kingdom Viridiplantae; phylum Streptophyta; class Polypodiopsida; order Polypodiales; family Pteridaceae; genus Adiantum; species Adiantum capillus-veneris. The sequence goes on along the minus strand of NC_140940.1, from coordinate 67,763,260 downwards.
TTCATTAGCTTCTTTTAACACCTTTATCATAAAATAAGGAGCTATGTCATAGCTATCCTCATCACAAAACTTTGTAAGTGTTATTTCATTTATGCACACATCTAGAGTAGCCAGTATATCTGATCCCAACCAAAAGGTTCAAACAAATCTTTAGGAAATGATTCTCAAACATAGTTCTTATCCTCTACTGAGCTCTCTAGGATGCAATTTCATTTCCTCACGCTCCCACATTCGGACGCCCCGCTCATCCAAATATGCATTTTGTTGTGCAACCATACATGTATTTTCTTTTCATTGACTGTTGCTGAATCAAAGTTTTCTATAGGAGTTTGACCAACATATTTGTAACTATGGTCTTTGATGTTGATCCTAGTCATAAGATCCTTGTTCCATAAGTAAATGTGATCATAGCCCCAATCTTGCACCATCTTACGTTGTCTCATTAATGGACATCCCAAATTGACATCAAAGTTGTTGCTCTTTCCAAAATCCACTACTATAAAAGGTATGCTTGTATTCGATTCCACATGAGGATACTATGATCTGTTCTAGCATGCCCAAAGGTCTTTCTATAAATCCATCTGCAAGGTGCAGTTTCATATTTGTTTTTCTTAGAGCTGGTCTCCCCCATTTTTCTCAAAAAGAAATTGTAACAATGGCCACTCCAGCCCCGCTATCAAGTGTAGCAATGGTTTTGATCCCTTTGTGCTCCAATGGAAAGGTGGTATTTCCCTGTTCTCCTTCATGATGATCTCCCACCTTGTTTACAAGTATTGGTTTGGCCTGTGATTTCTCTTGTGTCATTTTACCTATGTGTTTATTTAAGGGTATGTGTCAATGAGTAATTTTCAATCCCATTTTCTCTAGATGTTTTCCCACTTCTCCCATATATGTGGTCTAATTTTCAAGAAATTTGAGAGAGTAATCTTGCATTGTATAAGAGCTGACATTAGTTCGTGAAGGCTTTTGGTGTCCATCATCTTTGGTGTGGCTTTCCATTGAGATGGCAGTACCTTGACCTCCGATTTTGTTTCGTGTTCTCCTACGAAATATGGAAAAGTCTATAGAGAGTGTGGTTTGATCTCTTCAGATGCTATAGACCTGTCATCATCGTATAGAGATTGTAAATCTCCTAGGAGAAGTTTGCAATCCATATTGACCTCAATGATAGGTGCAGACTTGAAGGTCGCACTATCATCTTTTGTGCTCCTGATTCTTTCCCATAAGTCTTGTGGCCATGGCTCTTCCACTTTTGGGATAGGTGCCACAAATTGTGACCTTGCATCATTAGTGGTGTTGGCCACTACCCTTCTGTCCAATAGAGTTTCTATGTTGGGATTCATTTGGTCATTTGTTTTGTCTATTGTGTGCTCAATTTTTGCATCCCTTTTATGGATCAACACTTCTTGTTTAGGGATGTTTTGTTTCTCTAGCTCCATTAGAGTGTGAGCGGTCTCTATGAGCCGTTCACACATTTCCAACCTTTGTGTTTCGACTTTAGAAGGCCGATATATCAACCCTGTCTGCTTCAGTGTCTCATTGTTCTTCATTCTAGCCTTGTAAGGTTGTAGCATAGCGTCTAATGGCTCTAGTACTTTTTCCACCAGGACTAAACCACCTGATGAAATTTTTGATGATTTTTCTTTCTCTGTTTGTTCCCTATTTCCCTGATTCTTGTTTCAACTGCTCTTTGGTTTGTTGCAACTCGATTTCTAAAGCGGTTTTCTCTTTCAGCCTTTTTTCTTTCATTTTGTCTCATTTAGCTTTCCACGATTTTCTTTGTTTCTTCACTGATAAGCTCTCAATTTCTGTTTGAATTGACATTTTTTGTTCCTCCTCAATAGGTTTGTTCTTGGTAGCTTCTTGAGCTTGAGCTCAAGTCACAACATTCATACGAACCATGGGTTCTACCTCTAATCTGCTTGAAGAAGGTAACACTTTTACAACGTTCATTGTTGCTTTTCTTTTGTTTGGGTGTTTTGGACAATTAGAAATTAGGTGTGTAAGAGCACATTCTAGGAAATATCCCCATTTCTCTATGTTCTTTATCTTATGAGGATAATTTCTTGCCCAATGATCACCTTCACACTTGTAGCATGGCCCTATTTTTTGCATAGCTGGTGGTACTATCGATGGTTGTTCTTGCCTAGTAAAAATTTTCTTTGATCCATAATCTTGATTGTCTATGAAAATTAAGGTGTTCTCATCCATGGATTAATGATTTTTCATGGGTTATGGCACATATTTTGGTTGACTGTAGTTGATTTTTATTCTACCATCATTCAACAAAGGTGGTTGTTATCTTAATCCATAACACCCTCCATTGGAATGGTAGAGCCTTGAAAATCTTCATCATCCGTCAAAGAGTTAGAGATTTCTTTCATTCTGCAACTCATGAGAAAGCACACAAGAAATAGCTCCCTGGATATCTGACACTTTAGTCGTCTAAAAATTTTAGACACATTAAAGACATCATCCTCCAGGTAATCTTCATATGTTTCTTCATCAGCTTCTGATTCATATGCATCTATGTGACCCAAAATTTCCTTGACACCCTGTAAAGGTTCTTTCTGAACCCCCTCTAAATAGGTACATACATTAGAAAGCCCTTCTAGATTGTTAAGTTCATCTCCATCAGGTCCTGCTAGGAAATCATCAATAACGACATCCTCTTCTTGCTTTGTGACATCAAAACCTGTGAACATGTTGCTAGCAAAAAACATAAACTCATTTCTCATGTACATCCTTTGTTATCTCCAAAATTTTCTACATTTCATTAAGCACCATATACACAGCTTATCTATGCAATTGAACATAGATTGTGATTTTGCCTGAGTGTTACACCATGGGGTGGAATGATCCGCTCCACAAGTATCACACCTTCTTGTGGGTTGTTGTCATTCATTTAAGTTTTGTCTCTAGTCTTGCTTTATTCTCCTCACCACTTCTTTGACCACTAGATCAATGCTCGGCACGGCAGGAGTTTGAATATCCCGCTTTGTTATGGATTCGCTCACCATAGAAGAGGTGGTACTCGTCGCGTTATTTTCATCTTCAGTCACCTCTCCGTAGGCCTTACAATTATCAACTAGATATAGAGCTTCTCTAATGACTTGCTCAAACATTGTGCATGATTAAATGCAGGTCCTTCTTCAGAGTCTTGTTCTTCAAGTCCTCAATGAAGAGAACTAACAATCTCTCATCTTGTAGTAACTCTCGTATATGACACCTCTCTATGTACTTTTTGAAGCAAAGCAAAGCTTTCTTCACTTTCTTGCTCTCTCTTTGTTTGAACGTGTAGATTTGTGACATTGTGTTGTGCTTGGTCCCCCTTTTGAAGAACTCCTCTAAAAATTTTCACAAGAGTTTTTCTATGTGTGGAAAATCATCTATGTTCAGTGATTGAGACCATGTCAAGGCCGTTCCTTCCAATGTCAGCCCAAATTCTTTGTACTAGGTGTGGAAATCCGAAATTTGCTAAGCTCTCAAAACTGTTTGAAGAGTGATACATGAGCGTATGGATATCTGAATTCATTTAACTTTGTCTTGACACATTTGACCACTTGAGACGGTCTCAATTTATTGTGGTTCAGTCACCCATCTAACCCATTCGGGGTCTCTGACAAAAACGTCTCTCGCTCTCTCTTCTCGTCTTGGAGAAAATCCCAATGAAATCCTCTCAGATGTGTCCTCTGGCATTGTTTTTGAAAATGATGCACTCACAATCGATTGGAAGTATGTAGGGATTAGAGTACCCTTGTATGTATTTCTCTTAGGTCAATTGTATTTACAAGCTTGTACTCTTGTTTATACTTGTCTACCATCAAAAATTGCACTCTTCGGCATCTGTATACGTGAATGCATAGAGGTTCTTATGGTTTTTCAACTCTTTAGAATTAGGTTTTGCACACTTGTAGAAGGTATGTTGATCCCCATGTGTGAATCTATACAATCCCTCATGAGTGTAATCTGTTAGAACTCTCATGGCTTCATTGGTTTTGATGAATCTCACATTGGATTTGTTGATCAACGGATGTCTCTCCTCTAGGTTTTCGTTGATTCTCACTCTTAAGGGTGTTGCAATGTTTCTTGTGGTTTGCATGTCTCTCAATTTAGTAGAAAACCTTGGTGGTGAGTGATTTCTCATGGTTAATGCTCACTCAATACTCTCAAGATAGTATTTGACAGGCCCAACTTGTTCTCATGCAACTTATCTCTTTTGCTCCCTGGTTAGAGCTCTCAAAGATCACGCCTTTATAACCCTTTGGTCTCTAGATGCTGGTTTTGGGGTACCCTAAAAGTTTTGAATCAGAAAAAATTAAGAAAATTTGGCAAGCTTTCTTCTTGGAATTTCCCGACTCACTTTGGAGTTGTGTATCAAAAGTTAGAGCAATTTTGGTGAACTACACTTGAAAGAGCACTCAAAATAGTCTCAAGATCAGGACATGGGAACTTTTGCTTGTATCATGGTCTCCAAAAGGTATTTTTAGCTCAAACTTGAGACTTGAGATGTAATCAAGTGTATTTACAAGCTCATCAAGTCAAATACCCCCAGTATGAAGAGGTACATGGATCACAATCCATGTTCCTTTGTCAAATTTTGACTTCAAATTTTGATAGTAGCTAGACAAGATCATATGCAAACTCTATACCAATTTTCACCAAATCCTGAGCTTGGGGTACATGGATTGCAATCCATGTTCAACCATATTTAAATTTGATCTTTGGGGAGCTTGTTGAACTCTATGTCCACAAGCTATATCTCAAATCTTTTTGAATTTGAAGCTCTTTTGATAGGTCAAATGCTCAACACTAGGTCTGCACTACGGTTTTCAATCAGTCACCTATTTTGATGTCTTTTGACCCAATTTTTCTCTTTTTTTTTTCTACAATTAGACTTGGGGATATGTTTTCTTATGTATGCACTACATTCTGGGATAGTTTCATGTCAAGCTGTCACCATATCTACATGGATCACGATCCATGTTTGGAGGCCAAATTGACTTTTTTTGGGACCATTAGAATGCTATGATATCAAACTTTTTGGATTTGGACCTCTGGTTTGGGAATTAGGTCAATTTTTGCACTTTCTCAAAGTACTTGGACAATTTTGGGCTTTTGATATCCAAACGAGATGAAACTTTGGGAATATACTAGAAATAGTATGTAGAGCACAATGGCTAGGTTTTGGCTTTAAAATTGGGAAAGACACAAGCATCGCTATCCATGTTTGGAGAGATATTGACCCCAAATTTGAAGCACTCATAGATGAAGGTAGTTCCAAGCTATCTCCAAAATCTTTTTTGATTTGGATAAGTTTTGATCAACCAAAAGTGAACCCTAGCTTTGTTTTAATGGATTTTAGTTTGAAGTGTTTTTGGCCCTTTTGACCCACTTTTTGAAATTTTTGGACAACCTTGCTTTGTGAAGTATTGTTCATAACGGCCTCTGCTATAGGTTGGTATAGTTTTTGTCCCAAAACTCAAATGCGATACATAGATCGCGATCCATGTTTAGTCACTTTTGGACTTGGGATTTGGTGAGTTGATAGACTTTGATGTTTGTAGCCTATCCCCAAAATCTTTTTAAATTTGGATTAGTTTTGGTCAACCAAAAGTGAATTCTTGATTGTGCTTGGCAGTTTTGATAATCTTCTGTTTTTGGCTCTTTTGACCAATTTTTTCATCTTTTTTGCAAATGCTTCTTTTGCAAAAATGATTGTTTATGTCTCAGCTACCTACTGCTCAAGTTTCAGCACTGAGGTACATGGATCATGATCCATGTTTGACCTCCTTTTGACATGAAACTTCATTAGCTTGTGGTCCTTGCTATTTTGAAGCTATTCCCAAACCTTTTGGATTTGGATCATTTTTTGTCAATCAAAAGTCGAATTTTATATCAGCTTTGCAATTTTTGACTAGTATTTAATGTTTGGAAATTTTAACCGACCTTTTTTAACTTTTTGCTAATGTGCTTTTTGGAAAATTTATTCCAAATGGTCTCGGCTACTTGCTACTCACTTCTTAGTCCAAAAGCCTTAAAAAAATACATGGATCATGATCCAAATTTGATAGCATTTTGATATGAATCTTGGTCAACTGATTGTCTATACCCTGTTGATGCTAATGCCCAACCTTTTTTAAATTTGATCTCAAAATCTCAAGATATGCCCCATTTTGTGTTTGAAATCTTGTTTCTGTGGTTTTTGTACTATCATCCAATTTTGATGTGATTTTTGAATTTTTCTTTCGAACAAACTTCCTCAGAGCAATATCTTATTGATGCAAAGTGTCACTGATAACTTTTCTGCACAAATCGCGATTCATGTTCCTCCACAAAATCTACTTAAACTTTCTAGATTACGTTTTATGAATCTTCTAATGCCATTGATCACCAATTTTTTGAGTTTGGATTAATTTTCAGATCTCTACCATCAAACTTTCAGTTTTTTAGAGTTATGGTCATTTTGGCCAAATAAGGTTTTCAACATTTTTTGCCCTGATCTTTTCAGTCCGATTTGATGGATTTGGTTCCTGCTTACCCTACTCCTATGTATTGAAAAGAAACTAGGCACAAAAATGAACAAGACAATGAAAGTAAAATTTGTAATGAAAAATGGTACAACACTCTAAAAGTAATGAGAAAATCAAAGAATGAAACGCTTTTGGCTATTTCACTCACAACTCTCATTACCTCACAAGAATAAATCTAACAAGTCACCGACTTCTAGACTCTACCAAGCACTGAACCCCATGTCTAGCTGCTTCTCTCTGCTAGTGTAAATGCAATGGAAAGACAAATCTTTGGAAAATAATGCTCTAAGTATGTAGTAGGTGACTCACCATCTAAGAATCATTCTCCAACAACAACGCCAATGTTTAGCGGGTTACCGCAACGACGTCAGTAGCATAGCTATCTAGTACTAACATAGTATGTTAATACTGAGGGAAGTGACTCCAATGGGGCACAAATACTGTTTGAGTTTGTTAGTCCTCAAGAAGTGAACCTAACAAACAAACCCATCAACTCAACAAGCAAACCACCACTCAATGATTAGGAAATTTGCCTATATCCTTTTTCACCGCTCTTGCTCATCACGTCATTTTGTCAACTAAACAGACTTGGATTGTCACAAAACTTTAAGGGAATCTTCAGTAGGCCTAAAGGACAAGTCGACAAAGTTCAGTCGCATTCTCACAAGGTATATGGATCACAATCCATCATGAACCAAGTCACAAAAACTACAACAAGAAAAGCACAAACAAGTCTCCCTAAGGTCTAATAACATTCTCTTATGGTCAAAACGTCAAAAAACAATGACTTAAGCACTCAAATATGATGCTGATGGATCTTCCGTTTTTTTTTTTTTGGTAGTTTGGTGTGTGCTTTTATGCATGTGTGTATGTATGTATGTATGGGTGGTTAGGTGTGTGGATAGAGGTGTGTGTGTGTATGCATGAGTGTGTGTGTGTGTGTAGTTGTATATGTATATGTGCAAATGAGTGCATGGGAACGGGGGGGGGGGGGGAGATTATATATATTATTTTTATTATTTTTATTTTTTGTTAATTTTTTGTAAATTACGGATCTGTAACGCAGAGGCGGGGTAGGAGACGGGGTGAGAGGGGGGGGAGGGGGTGTGCGTGTATGTGTGTGTAAACCGTGAGGGCCTGCAGTGGCTGGAGAGAGAGAGCGCGGAGATGGCGGCTGCCTATAGGGCGCGCGCACAGCGCGGAGGAGAGAGGGAGAGGGTGTGGAGAGAGGGAGAGGGTGTGGAGAGAGGGGGGGGGGGGGATAGAGAGGTGTGTGTGGTTGTGTTGCGCCCTCAAGGACATGGGTCCAAGGGGGGTTGAGGGCGAGCGTGAGCGGCGTTCGAGAGAGGCTGAAAAACGGGGGGGGGGGGGGGGGGGGGGGGGGGATTAGATTAGTCAACGAGAGGGGGGGGGGGATATTAGAGAGAGAGAGAGAGAGTGTAAGGCTTAGCGGTGATTCCCACCAAGGATAAGGAGAGTGAGAGAGGAAGGGTGTGTGTGGTGAGGGGGGGGGTGAGAGGATAAGGGTGGGAGAGAGAAAATATAGAGAGAGAGCACGGAGATAGAGAGTGGATAAAGAGAGAGAGGGAACCCTTTAAGGCTTGCGAGACCGCTCCCGAGAGAGAGAGAGAGAGAGAGAGAGAGAGAGAGAGAGAGAGAGAGAGAGAGAGAGAGAGAGAGAGAGAGAGAGAGAGAGCTAGGTGAAGATAGGGAGGGGGGGAAATATTGGGTCAGTGGTCCGCCATGAAGAAAACAGGGAGGGAGGGGGGGGGGGGGGGGGGGGGGGCGGCCCGCCGGGGCTGGGGTGTGGACAAGCAGAGAGAGGAGAGAGAGGGAGGGAGAATATTTGGAAGAGGGAGAGAGGATAATATCTGTGGCGGCCTGCTGGAGGGTGTGACAGAGGCACCAATGCACCTACCGGGCCGGGTGATGCAGCGGTAGAGTAGGAAAGAGAGAGAATATTGGTGGAGCCATGCAGTAGGAGAGAGAGAGAGAGGTTCGTCTTCTGACGATAATGGAGAGATGAGTGGCCAAACTGGCAGCGCCCCGCTAGTGGTTAACCTTAGAGGGGGGGGGGTATGGTAAATGGTAAGAGCTTCTTTTTTTTGTTTTTTTTTCCTTCTTTTGGTAACAAGCCTTCCCTTCCTTAGGGTGTGGTTCTCACGGTCACGGTTTCGAAAGCCGACGATCATTAGCCCTCCCATCTGGCTAGAGGCATTCATGCTTCTAGCCCTTCCTCTGCATCTTAGTTGTGGAGTTAGAGGGTTCTCCCTCTTCTGGAATGTCTAGCATGAACTCTGGATCAAACCTAAGAAAATACATTTTTAACCTCCATCCATTGACTCTAGTCTTGTGAATTCTCCCATATGCTTCCATCAGCTTATAGCTGCCATTATCATAGCGTTTCTTGACGATGAATGGTCCTTCCCATCTGGGTTGAAATTTCTTGTCCTTCCTAGTGTCAAATGTGTTGTCGTATCTCAGCACTAACATACCTTTTTCCAGGCCCTTCTCTTTAAGCCCTTGATTGAAAGTGAGCCGACATCGTTCTGCCTGCGCTGCATAGTGATTGATGGCTTCTTCCCTATCTAGTTGGAGCCTCTCCAGATCCAGGATGTGGTTTCGGAGATTTACAATTGGAAGATGTATCTGGCTCGCCAAGACTCGTAAGCTGGCTATCTGTACCTCAATGGGTAGAATTGCCTCTTTGCCATAAACTAGATGGAAAGGAGTGAAACCTAGTGATGTTTGGAATGTCGTTCGGCAGGCCCAAAGAGCTGCCATGAGATTTTTATCCCAGTCTCCTGTGTGATTGTTCACCTGCTTTGTGGTGATTTTGCAAATTATTCCATTTACCTTCTCTACCATACCATTGCATTGTGAATAGTATGGTGTGGAATGTCGGCGTGTGATGCCTAACTTTTTCATCAGTTCTCCCACCAGATTGCCTCTAAAACCTGGTCATCTATCTGATATTATCTCAAGAGGAGTGCCAAAACAGCAACAGATATGCTCAAAAATGAACTTTGCTACCTCTTGGGCTGTAATGCGGGTGGTGGCTATTGCTTCTGTCCATCGAGTCATGTAGTCTACACTCACTATGATGTATAGTTTCCCTGATTGGGCCCTTGGTAAAGGACCGATTGCATCTATTCCCCATTTCTCAAATGGACCATATGAGATGATAGGATTTTGTGGCTGGTAGGTTAATGTGCGATCACTGGCCACTTGACAAGCCTTGCATGTTTTACACCAATGGTGTACATCCCTGTTCAAGCTAGGCCAAGAGTATCTTGCTTGTAGAATCTTCCTACTGGTGATATCTAGAGCAAAATGACCGTCGCAGACGCCATCATGGCAACTTGAAATTACCTCTGTGATCTCACTGGAGGTTGGTACCCGCCTGAGAATCTGATCCTTGCCCTTACAATACAAGTGGTCGTTTACAAGGCGGTATCTAGTAGCCTTCCTTACCAGCCACTGTTTCTTGTTGCCTGATGGAGAATACTCTTTCTTGTTGCTCATTGAAAATGACCATGCCAGCTGCAGACTGGTCCATTGTTCTCTTGTATGCTCCGTCAAAGAAAAGAGAGTGAGCTCTTTCTAGCCTAGGACTCTCTACCATTGGTGTTTCTTCCTTTGCTTCCGTGTTGACCTTCAGCTTCTTCTCATAGTGGCGATGAGTGAGAATTCCCGCTAAACTAGCCCTGGTAGAGTTTTCTAGTTGCATGGTGTAGTCAAACTCTTGTAATCTAATTAGCCACTTAGAGATCCTAGATGAGACATCCATGTGTCGCATTACATATGGGGAAACCTCCTCCATTGTCAAGATTACAAAGGGTCTAGGCAGAAGATAGAAGCAGAACTTTGTGGTAGCAAACATTAGTGCCAGCACCATGGTGTAGTCAAACTCTTGTAATCTAATTAGCCACTTAGAGATCCTAGATGAGACATCCATGTGTCGCATTACATATGGGGAAACCTCCTCCATTGTCAAGATTACAAAGGGTCTAGGCAGAAGATAGAAGCAGAACTTTGTGGTAGCAAACATTAGTGCCAGCACCATGTGTTCTACTTCGATAAATCCCTTTTCTGACGAGGTCATGACACGACTAGAGAAGTAAATAGGACGCATGAAAGAAGTTTGGGGGTCCTTTTGAATTAGCACGGCTCCGAGTGTATCACTTCCTACACTAGGGTTCACATAAAATGGCTCGTCCCACTTAGGGGGTGAAATGGTGAAAAGCTTAGCTAGGATTTGCTTTACCTCGATAAATTGCTGCTCATTTTCTTCACTCCATGAGAAGACATCCCTCTGGGTGATTTGTTGTAGAGGGAGGACCACTTGAGATAGCAAGTGAATGAACCTGCTTAAGTATCTTACCTTCTGAAGGAAAGAAACCAACTGCTTAGCGGTGGTGGGTGACGACAAAGATACCAGGGCCTGAATCTTGCTAGGGTCAGCCTCAATCCCTTTTGCTCAAATTACATGGCCAAGGAGAGTGACTTTGCTTTCACCAATGTGACACTTATCCACGTTGAGCTTGCTTTCACCAATGTGACACTTATCCACGTTGAGCTTGCCACCCAAGGTTTGCAGCTTGGCTAAGCCATCATAGACTTTGCTTAAATGAAGGGCTCGTGAACTATAGATGCAAAAATCATCTATGAAAACCCGTATTGATGTTCCAAAGTAGGGTTGGAAAACATAGCGCTGAAATGTGGCCGGGGAGTTAGTGAGGCCAAAAGGAATCACCCTGTAAGCAAAGCATCCCCAAGGTGTGATGAAGGTTGTCTTCTTCTGATCTTCTTCCGCAATGCTAATCTGGAAGTATCTTGAGTAGCCATCGCACACTGTGTATCATTCGTGACCCGCCACTTCATTGAGAATTTCATCCTGGAATGGGAGGGGAAAGTGATCCCTCTTCGTAGCTGCATTGATAGGTTTATAGTCCACACAGACTCTCCACTTACCATTCTTCTTTGGTGTGACTACTACTGGGGAGACCCATTCTGAGTCTTCGACAGGGTAGATGAAACCTGCTTGTAGCAAACTTCTCACTTCTTTAAGTAGTGCTGATGGGGGCTTTTCACAAGCCAAGCTCCCATACCCCTCTTCTCTCGTCCCCACCCCATGAAAACCCCCTCTTAGGGAGGGAGTGATAAAAGGCATTGGAAAAAAGTATGATTATGTAAATATATAAGAAAGGTAAAATAGGCCACCTCATGCCTACGGGGTAGCCCATCCCCACCTTGCCTCCTTTTTCTTCATTGTTGCCCCCGGGTGTCCCTTTTCCTCTCCTCCACTCAAAAGGTCAACCCCCTCTCTCTTCCCCTTGTCCTTTCTCCTTTCTCTCTCCCCTCAAGCTACCCCACCTCTCACCAATAATGCATTATAACTCACCAATAATGCACCCTAACTCACATGCAACTTACCCTATCTTCCAAAATAGTATACCCCACCCCCTCTTTCTCTCTCCTATCATATCCCATGACCCAAATACCCCCCTCTCTCTCTAAAGGGTGCCATGTCTCTTGTCTTGTAGCTAAATAACCTCCCCCAGAGTCACACACTCAGTTTCACTGAAAAAGGTGCCCACAGACCCATCCCCACCCGGTGGTTACCTGATTTTTCTTGTGTTCACACACATCTGCACACACATTCACCTCTGAACACACTCCCCTCTCTCCCCTCTTGTAATTACTTTATTCTCCATGTCACCTCTCACTTTTTTTCATCAACCCATCTCTCTCTCTTAGTCTCTCTCTCATGAGACTGCTCTTCTGGCACATATACACACGGCCAGACAAGTGGGGCCCACAGTCACATGGCCTATGTAGATAATGATTTCTTCGTTTCTAAATTCTAGAATTTCTCCCCCCTCCTCCCCTATATAAAGAGGGGTCACCATCACACTAAGGACACACACCATCACCAAAGAGTACACTATGCATTGTGTGTGCCTAGTGCACACACACACACACACACACACACACACACACCATCACCAAAGAGTACACTATGCATTGTGTGTGCCTAGTGCACACACACACACACACACACACACCATCACCAAAGAGTACACTATGCACTGTGTGTGCCTAGTGCACACACACACACACACACACCATCACCAAAGAGTACACTATGCACTGTGTGTGCCTAGTGCACACACACACACCCACACCATCACCATCACCGCAATCACCATGCTCGTCTTAAGCATGACCTCTACACCCTTGGGCTATGGAAGATGAAGGGAAACTAAATGAAGGATGATGGCCGTAACCCTCGTGCGAGTCTTCGCCATCAACTCCCACCTATCCGCCATGTGCTCTACCACGCTCTCCCTTCTCATTCCCCTACCCTATGCTCCCCATTTCATCGCCTTATTCTCTAAATAAAGCTTGAGGTTTTGTGAGTATGTTTTCTTGCAATGTTTTGCCCATGTGAGGTGTGCGGAATTGCCACCTAGTCTTGTGTTTGGAGTGAGTTTGTGTATGTGTGAAGGGTGTGCGGATTCGCCATCCTTTTGTGGTGCCTAAGTACTAAGCCGCTATACCCCCTCCCTCACTCTCTCTCTCTCTCTCTCTCTCTCTCTCTCTCTCTCTCTCTCTCTCTCTCTCTCACTTGATCTCATTCCCTTTCCTCTTAGTCATTGCTCCCAAGCATCCATCTCTCTTGGATGAAAACTTTGTTATGGTGGTGTGTTGTTTGCGTCCTAGCCGTTGAAGCTAGGTGGTGCCCCCTGTTTGCTTTACCATGACAGGCTCGAGGCGCGCCATTCGATCCCCGGTGTTTTAGAGGCCGTCGGGGTTCAGGGTTCGCTTTGCTCTCGTCAGTGCCTCTTGTTGGATGACTCCAAGTCTTCTGAGCTTTTGCACTATGGGTTTACTGCCTTCCTTGAGTTTTATGTGGTGTTGCACTACTGTAATTCCTATGATCTTATCATATCCATCAATGAAAAAAGTAGTGAAGTTACCTAGCATGGAGATATATTCCTTCCTTTCTTCATCGGTTAACTCATTTGAGAGCATTTTTTGTAACTTACCTGCATCCTCTAAGGACTGCGTACCTGATGGTTCCTCTTGGTTTGTCGGGGGTGTTTCAGATTGTGCGAATATTTTTGGGTCTTTAAGAATGACCCCTATCACTTCAATGCTATTGTCGCTCCCGTCGGTGGTGGTTGTCTCTTCTCCCGAGGTAGACGAATAGTCGTTGGTGGACTCATCTTCTGAAGCCTCCAAGATCATGTTGCGTTGCTTCCCAAAATCCTCATGTCGTAGAATATGGACTTCCCTTTAGCGTCCTTCAGTTGAATCATTATAGTGCTCCAGTCTTGTTTAGCTTCCTAGCCATAAGCCAAGGCCTCCCAAGAATGATAGGGTATCCCTCCCCTTTGTGTGGCATGACAAAGATGTCTACCTCCACTTCTATATTGAATGCTTTTACTTTGACCACATTCACAATGCCCACGCATTTCACTCTTACATTATTTGCCATTTTGGCTCGGCAAGGTGCCGGCCTACTTACCTCTAGTCCTAGATGGTTCATCATCTTTTCACTCATGACGCATATTTGCGCGCCACCATCTATGTAGACGTTTGAGATTCGTTGCCCCTTGATGTGGGCATCCATGGTTGGTAGGATGTCGTCGAGATCCCTTCCACAGATAGCCCCAGCTATCCTGGGTCTTGATTTCCTGGTACTCACCATTTTTGTCCATTGCCTCCTCATTCTTGGTGCAAGGTGGAGTAATTGGGGCCAAGTTATCTTCGGGCCCTGCATCAATACATCCTGAACTAAGTCATAGGGTTTTACATACTTACCTAGTGAGAAGTCCACGATGTCTATCTTCCGTCGCGGTTTAGCTGCTTGCTTGCTAGACTCGGCCTTCTTCCTCGTGCCTGGCACGCTTCACTCCCATAGCATCCACTTCTTCTACCTTTGCTTTCCCTTTGTGCTTCTCTCGAACTGATTCTTCTACCTTTGCCTTCCCCTTAGCCTCCAAGCTAATAAAACTCACCGCTTGGTTCATAGCAGGTGGTGGGGGTAGTGGTGGAATGAGAGGTTGTGGTGGTGGTTGTTGTTGTACAGGTGGTCGAAGGATCTGGACCGGTAGGATCGGCCCTGGTTGCCTAGGTGGTGGTGGTCTTGCTCTTGGCGGAGAGATCTGATTCTGTCTCCCCCCTCTATTGAAATTCTGTCTCCTTGGATGTGGGCAGTAGTACATACCATGGCCGTCTTCCCCACAATTGTAGTAGTGGTACTCTTGGTTCTGCCTTCATTGTCCTCTCCCTTGTTCTGGATTCTTGACAGATGCATGCCCTTGCTACACCAGATGCATGGATAAACTCTCTAGTTGGGTGGTGATGCGATTTAGCAGGTCTTGCTGCTCCTCTGATGCCTCTTGCGGTTGAGCTCTATGACTCGTTGTTGCAGTTACTGGGTTTGGTCAGGCCGAGCTTGTTTCCTCTGACTCATTTACTCTTGCTTGCATGCACACCTTCTTGTCTTTAAGGCAGGCTACTTCTACTGCCAACTCATATGTTGCAGGAAACCTTCCCTTCACCTTCTCTCTAAGCGGCGACCACAGACCAGCAATGAAACGGTTTTTCTTTAGGAAATTAGGCGCTCCTTCGCCTTCCTCCAGTGAGGCAACCCATCTCTCCCATAAGTCCACAAACTTGCACTCGTAGGTGGCATACTCTAGCAAACCTCTCTGCTTCAATTCTGTCAGTAGCTGCCATAGCTTCTCCGAGGTTGTGCCTCCACCAAAAACCTCTTTACAAAGGCAGCCCTTAACACATCCCATGCATTCTTGGTAGCATGGGGCAATGCATTATACTAGGACTTGGCCTCTACTTTCATCAGTAGAGGAAAAATTTGAAGTCGTGAAGCGCCGTCATCTTTGTTGGAAACGACACGAGCAATGTTGAAATCATCCAAAAAGACGGTGGTGAGATCTTCTCCCTTCTTTCCACTGAATGTGGGGAAGAAACACTTGCCATGGTAGTGACTCAGGAAATTACAAACCTCTTTTTTTTTTTTTTAAAGATTAATGATAGTAGCGGCTTATAGCGGCTTTTTACAGGGTTGGGTGGATAGGTTAAAACAAGATAAAGATAGAAACATTAAAGGAATGGTGGTAATCCAATATGGGGAGAATGATAGGGTTTGGGGAATTAAGGATTTCTCCTAGTACCGCCGCATCGAATAGGTACACGATCTTCTGTTGGTAGAAGATTTTGCTATCTACATAGATATTCACATGCATATGCTGCAGGAATCTGAACGGAAATGCTGTCGGCCTATTTTCCATCATGCACAAAAGGTGGAGTACTTACTCATACTCTTACCGTGCAAGTGTTGATGAGACGGCACATCCACAGGAGGTCTTCACCTTTCATGGGTTCTACCTTTCCTTCGTCGCTCAGCACGTACGGGGTGATGGCGACGCGTCTGACCACTCCTAGCCTCTTGGCCAGTAGCAATTGCATATAATTTCCGTAGTCGGCATGTTGCATGAATTCCACTCCATTCAGTTGCAACTCGTCTCCAGCCCAGTGGGTTTCACTCGTGGTGGAGAGCTTCTTCAAGATAAGTTGTACAAGGAGAGGAGGAAGACCCTCTACCCGTCTTCCAAAACAGTGAGAGCAATAGCCGAACCACTCTTCCTTAGGACATGGGAATCTTCTTACCACTTCTTCTTCAGAATTGTCGAAGTGGATTGGTAGCACTCGCATGCGTCGTGCGAATCTGTAGGCGACCTTCGGCCGCTTAGCTTCGGATGACTTCCTCCTTGGCAAGCTGGGTACAACCCGGCTCTCTGAGCTTGAAGCACTTGCTTGGCCAGATGCTTCTCCCTTTGGGGTCATGTGTTTCCAAACTGGCTTATCTTTTCCTTACCTTTGGCTCGAGCAGCCGCTTTAGGCCATTTTGGAGTAAAGGTTATAACTTTGACTACAGTTTCTTTAGGGAAGAGAGGCCTCACCGTTTTCTTTCCTCCTTTGATGTGGATGACTTCATCACGATAAATGTCGATGTAGACGATTTCAGCCCCTTCGCTACCTTCATTGTTGGCACTCATTGACAGTGTGTTTTGGTTGACAATAGTGATGGCACTTCATAGACCTCCCACCTGATGCTCTCAACTTGTGGTTAGAATGAGCAACACGAGATGGAGAATTTACCTCTTGAATACTGACGACACTGTAGCCTGGTAGTAGTACTTCAATGAAGGCGGCTAGTGCCTCCTTAGTCTCCTCTTCTTCTGTCCTCCAGCTAGAAAATTCATTCAGCCATTTGTCCATGATTGATGGCGTGCGTCACTTTCACCATTGTAAACTGAAGGTTTCTTAAAAGCCCTCCTCAGTGGGGGCACCAAATGATGGAAGCAAAGCGACACCCGAACCCCGACGGCCTCTAAAACGCCGTGGGCCGATGGCACGCCTCGAGCCGATCACGGTAAAGCGAACAAGGGGCACCACCTAGCTTTGAGCGGCTAGGACACAGACCACTTTGATGTGAACACCGCAAACTTACAAACACACACACACACACACACACAGAAATAATGAAAACCCTCGGGGGTGTGAGGGAGAATTATTTATGCAGTATTTACAATGACCTTCCTTCCGGCGAGGCGGCACACCGTGGTGATAGAGAGGTAGGGAGAAGAGATGGTGAAACTACTTGGTGCGTTCTCTAAAGACGACTTGATGATTGTGAAACTTGCTACCAAGAACGTGTATGTATGTGTGCATCGACTATTGGAGTCGAGAGGTGGACGTAGCTCCTTTCACATGGTGCAATTCCCAAAGCAAACCATCACACAAGTCCCCCTCCCCGTGATGCCAATAGTGTCAATTCTTCCCACTAAAACTCTACCAAGTGCTGACCTCTCATGAATTGCACCCCCCCCCCCCCCCCCCCCCCCCCCCCCCCCCAATAGTGACCTCTTAGTGCCCTTTTATAGGTGTTGGCTGCTTGGATTAGGGTAATCCAGGTTTGATTAAGGTAAGCTAATTGGGGAGACAAAGCAAGGCGGTGGACCCGATGTGGTTGACCCTTGCTTTGTCTTGGGAGTTATTAAAAATGAAAACCTCTAGGTGGGCCTTTGTGACCATCACCTACAGAGAGGGAATTTACAAATTGGGAATTTTACAAGGCTTGGGTGAAAACTGAAAAAAATGATGATGATAACCTACGGTTTACTGAAAATGGTGTCGTGGTTGCGTGATGCCGGTGAATGGTGGCTTGCCGGTGCGTCGGTGTAGCATGTACATCTTTTCGGGGTCGGCCGGGACATGCCTTCGGTGCCTTTGTTCTTTATGTTGTCGGTGTCGCGTGCTTTGGGCCGCTTTCTTCTGTGGATGGTGTCGATGCCGATGGATCTTCCGTTTTTTTTTTTTTTTGTAGTTTGGTGTGTGCTTTTATGTGTGTGTGTGTGTGTGTGTGTGTGTGTGTGCGTGTGTGTATGTATGTATGGGTGGGTAGGTGTGTGCGTACGCGTGAGTATGTGTGTGTGTGTAGTTGTATATGTATATGTGCGAATGCGTGTGTGGGAACGGGGGGGGGGGGGGGGGGGGGGGGGGGGGGGAGAGAGAGATTATATATATATATATATATATATATATATAGTTAATTTTTTGTAAATTACGGATCTGTAACGCAGAGGCGGGGAAGGAGATGGGGTGAGAGAGGGGGGGGGGGGGGGGGGGGGGGGGGGGGGGGTACGTGTATGTGTGGGTGTGTGTGTGTGTGTGTATCGCCGCGAGCGCCTGTACTGGCTAAGGAGAGAGAGAGCGCGGAGATGGTGGCTACCTGCAGGGGGAGCGCACAGTGCGAAGGAGAGGGGGAGAGGGTGTGGAGAGAGGGGGGGGGATAGAGAGGTGTGTGTGGTTGTGTTGCGTCCGCAAGGGCATGGGTCCGGGGAGGGTTGAGGGCGAGTGTGAGCGGCGTTCGACAGAGGCTGAAAAACGGGGGGGGGGGGATTAGATTAGTCAACGAGGGGGGGGGAATATTAGAGAGAGAGAGAGAGAGAGAGAGAGAGAGAGAGAGAGAGAGGAGAGAGAGAGAGAGAGAGAGAGAGAGAGAGAGAGAGAGAGAGAGAGAGAGAGAGAGAGAGAGAGAGAGAGAGAGTAAGGCTTAGCGGTGGTTCCCACCAAGGATAAGGAGAGTGAGAGAGGAAGGGTGTGTGTGGTGGGGGGGGGGGGGGGTGAGAGAAAATATAGAGAGAGAGCGTGGAGATAGAGAGTGGATAGAGAGAGAGAGAGAGAGGGAACCCTTTAAGGCCTGCGGGACCGCTCCAGAGAGAGAGAGAGAGAGAGAGAGAGAGAGAGAGAGAGAGAGAGAGAGAGAGAGAGAGAGAGAGAGAGAGAGAGAGAGAGAGAGAGAGAGAGAGAGAGAGAGAGAGAGAGAGAGTGAGCTAGAGCGAGAGCTAGGTGAAGATAGGGGGGGGGGGGGGGGGGGAATATTGGGCCAGTGGTCCACCAGGAAGAAAACAGGGGGGGGGGGGATAGTAAAGCCGAAAGGAGTGTGGACAAGGGGGGGGGGGGGGGGGGGGGTGTGTAGCGGCCCATCGGGGCTGGGGTGTGGACGAGCAGAGAGAGGGAGGGAGAATAGAGAGAGAGAGAGAGAGAGAGAGAGAGAGAGAGAGAGGATAATATCTGTGGAGGCCCGCCAGAGGGTGTGACAGAGGCACAAATGCACCTACCAGGCTGGGTGATGCAGCGGCAGAGTAGGAGAGAGAGAGAGAATATTGGCGGAGCCGGGCATTAGGAGAGAGAGAGGTTCGTCTTGTGACGATAATGGAGAAATGTGTGTCCAAACTGGCGGCGCCCCGCTAGTGGTTAACCTTAGAGGGGGGGGGGGTATGGTGAATGGTAAGAGCTTCTTTTTTTTGTTTTTTTTGTTTTCTTCTTTTGGTAACATGCCTTCCCTTCCTTAGGGTGTGGTTCTCATGGTCATGGTTTCGAAATCCGACCATCAGTGGCACACATGATGGCCTCAAGCCAAAAAGAATGCGGCAAAGCTTAACTTTTGACCATACATCGTGCTATTTCCGTAAGTGACATGTTTTTCCTCTCAGCAACACCATTTTGCTGAGGTGTATAAGTCACTATACATTGGTGTTTTATCCCACGACTAGCCAGAAATGCATTAAACTCATGAGACATATACTCCCTTCTTGATCGGAACGGAGGGTGCCCATAGTACATTTGGAGACATTTTCAATCATAGCTAGATTTTGTTTGAAGCACATCAAAACTTCGGACTTCGCTTTAAGCGAAAATAGCCATGCATGCCTTGAGTAATCATCAATTAAGTCACAAAGTAAAGGTAATTGCCCAAGGACGGAGTTTGCATGGGCCCACAAACATCAGTATGCACAAGCTGCAACTTGCATGTGTTCCTAACTGAACCATCCTTTCGAAACTTAAAACGCTGCATTTTACCCAAAATACAGCCTTCACAAACATGTTTGACAGGTGCTTCAAGAGGTGGCAAAGAAGCAACCATATCAAATTTTTGCAAACGAAGCAAACTGGAAAAATTCAAATGACCAAAATGTGCATGCCAAAGTTTTGCATCTGAAATAGCCCTTGAATCTGCAAGTGCATTTGCAAAATTTTGTCCACACTGGTCATACAAAGTGAGCTTATACAGCTCATGGCACAAAAGCCCAGATGCAACAATTTCATCATCAAAACTGAGATCATGAACTGTACATTTGTCATCCACAAATTTGACTACAAGTCCAAGTCTAGGAAGTGCAAATACAGACAAAAGATTCTTCTTGATCCCAAGTACATAAAGTGCATCAACAAGTGTGAAAGAACTACCATTTGCAGCAGTAAGCACAATCTTTCCAACTCCCTGAACCGGATAAGAGGCATTGTTGGCACAAGTGACTGAATTCCCATGAGGGACAGACTCCAGAGAGGTGAACAATTCACGATGTGAGGTAATGTGCTTTGTAGCACCACTATCGAAATACCACACATGTGAATCTGGAGCAATAACTGACATGTGTGCATCATGGACAACAAGATTGTAAGTGCACTCTACACTAAAAGCCCATTCTCCATCAACATCAGCAGCACGGTTTCCTTTCACAGAAGACTCCACAATGGCTGCATTTGTAGTGGAACCAGCATTTGCAGTGGAACCACCCTCTTTCTTCTTAGCCTCTTTGGCCTTCAACTTAGGACACTGCTTGATCAAGTGATCATTAGCTTTACAATAATGGCAACGCATCTTCTTTTTTCCCTTATCACCAGAATTTCCAGACAAAGTGCTGCCATCAGAAACATTGGGAACAGAAGTTTTGCCACTTTTAGCAGAACCATAAGAAGTGGATGCATTGATGTTACCACTCTTTCTTTGAGAAGCAATAAAAGCATGTTCAACTGCACGCTGTCTAGTCCTGTTGTTTTTGGAAAGTGACTCTTGCAACAGCAATGTACATAATGCATCAAACTTGACAACTTCAGGATTTCCTTGGGTCATAAGTCTCCAAGTACTAGTAAAAGTCTACTAAGAATCTGGTAAGGCATCAAGAACAGTCTGCACAAGGGAACTATCCGAAATGACTTCACCTGCAGAAATAAGTTGCTCATTGATATCCTTGACACCAGCAAGGAAAGTGTCCATATCATCTTCCTCATGCATAATCTTCGACTCCAGCTCTCGACTCCAGCTCTTTACGCAGCAAAGCAATTTTAGCCTCATTTCGACTTGCATAAAGACCAGCCAAAATATCCCAAGCCTGTTTTGCAGATTTTGTTGAACGAATGTGAGGAACAATGGTGCGCTTCACAGACAACACAATCAATGCATGAGCCTATGCATCCTTTATATCCCAACGAGATTGTTCTGATGTAGGCAAAACAAGTCTAATAGTAGCAATCCTTGCAGCAAGACCTGCCACATCCTCAACATCACCTGCATCCTCAGAACCAGGACGTACATCAATGCCCTACACTATATTCTAGACGCCCTTCGACACAAGAACATGTTGCATCATGTAAGCCCACATAGGATAATTGTCCCCATCCAATCTGTCCTTAGCAGCAAACATCTTGAACACATCTATGTTGTTGTCAGCCATGGTAAATGTTGTACCTGATGTGAAAACTGCCCGAAAAGAGAAGAAACAAGGCGGGAAGAACACGGGCTATATAGCACAAACCGTAGAAGATTGTAAGGCACCTGTTATGTAGAAAACGGCATTGACAAAAATTTTGCACAAAATGATGAAATAGCATGTGCAATACTGCCTATAGTGGAAACGGAGGCCGAAATTTTTGTCAACCTACAAACACTCGCCAAAGCTCACTGAAATCAAAGAAAATGAGCAGGTTTGTGCTAGAGTTGTTGGCGACTAAGCCCAAGAGGATGCTACCTGCTCTGATACCAATTGTTGGAATTAGGGTTGTAGAGAAACGCACACAGCTTGGAGAAGACGAAGGAAGCTCAAGGCACACAATAGAGAGTGTGTTACTTAGTGTGCAATGGAAAGATAGATAGCCCTACAGTGATGGGCATGTATACAATGCACGGGGAGGAAGACCTCCTAAAGAGGGAAAAATGCCCCGGCGGTCCTAGTGTGTTCACACACATCATTACCACATGTATATGGTAACAAGTGTTAGATCTCACGTGCATTTGTGCAATGCTAAAAGATTGTACATAAGTGCAATCTATGGTGCACCTCCCTCACACTTTAAAAATATATATTGCACAAGATGCAAAAGACATTGCTTTGTGTATTGAAGAACAAATTCTACATCAAAACGACCATGTGAATGAATGTCTCTTTGTGTGGTGGCTTGTCTTTGTAACTGCTGACAAGGTTTAGTTGATCCAAATTGGCACTGTACCTGGTGACCTGCTTTTGTCAGTTAGCGGATTAGTATTGATAACACACTTGTTGAGCTTGTCGTATAACTTATGCGCACATAACAAATCAAACACCAACTTTAGGTGCATACGGTACTCTTCTTTAGAAGCATTGTAAACTAAAATATCATTGAGGAAAACATCGACAAATTTTCATGTATTTGGTCATACAATATCATCCATCATCATCATGAAGGTGGTTGGCAAGTTAGTCAACCCAAAAGGCATAACTAAAAACTCGTAATGGCCAAATCGTGTAACAAAGGTATATTTTGGTATATCAACCAATAGTATATGTATTTGATGGTATCCAAGGCATAAATTTATCTTAGAGAAATACTTTTCTCCTTTAAGCTTATCAAACAGCTCATCCACCTTTAAGAGAGGATACTTGTTTTTAATGGTTCACGTCATTCAAAGCACGATAGTTTACGCACATGCACATAGAGATGCCCTTTTTCTTAACCAATAAAATTGGTGATGCCCATGGAAAGTTTAATGAAACCATGGCTTCAGTAGTCTACTATTCTTTTGATCTACCTCCATGGCTTCCATATGACTGGGTTTATATGGAGGCTTACTTACAGGTTTGCTACTAGCAACCACATTAATCCAATGTTGCATTGAACATTTTGATGGGAGGCTTGGAGGCAAATCTTGCGGAAAGGCATCTTTATATTCATGAAACTATCATTGGAGGGGTTGTGTCGCTTGCTTAGAGACATAATCCTTTGTGTGTGTGTATATGAGTAGCCATAAAAAAAAAAAATTAAAAAGTGATGGGTTGACTAAGTTCCTTCGTTAATAAACACGTTGGCCTTAATACTCAAAGAAAAATACATCGTAGCATGAGGCAACATATAACACAAAAAAGACTTCTTTTATTTCATAGTTTTTGTACAACTTTGAAAGTTCCAAAGAAAAAATCAATGGAGACTAAGGCACATCCTTTTCCCCTAGCAACAATACATGTTTTTCATGTGCAAAGAACTAAAAATCGGCAATAATAAATGTTTTTTATTTGCAAAGAACTACGGAAAACTATGTTCATGGCTCCTAGTTAAGAAGGACCTAAACTATGTAAGAAAAATATCATCTTGAGCATCAATTTCTTTTTAAAAAATTAAAATGTAGACCACGCTACATCCAAGAATTTCCATTCGTGAACTATGAACACATCAGAACCAAAATATTGCAAGATAATGAACTTTGGAACACATCATGTCCATAATCCGGCCAGCAACAATGCATTGGTGCACTCATCCATAATGTTTTAGATACGTTTGATTGGTTCCCTACCAAATCCATGTGTCTTGAACTCCGACCCACGGGTTCAAACACCGATAACTTGAACTCCAACACAAGGTTCTTGTTATCAGTGTAGACACCACCACACCAACAGTCTCTTTGTTATCATTCCGTTAGTCACTATCACTGCTTTCCTCATCATGCTTGCCTTTGCCTTTGTTCTTTGTAGAGTCTCTGTCTTTGCCTTTGCATTTGCAATCTTTAGACAACTAGCCACGCTTTCCGTAAGTGTAACAACGGCTCTTGGTCCTCTTTCTGGAATCCAAAGAAGCAAGTGCTTCCACCCTTTGTCAGAAATCTGATTTTTCCTTGAGTTATCAACACGAATTCCTCCTCGATGAGAAAAGAGCTAAGATCATCAAATTCCAACTTTTCCTTCATGATCTGTAGTCGAAGTATCCTAGATACCGTTTCATATGCCTCAGGCAACTTCGTGAGTACCAAAGCAGCTAATTGAGTACGGGTCAGTGCACTTTTTATAGTCGATAGTTGATTTGAATAACTTTAGCCTTCATAAGGAATGATTGCATGGAACTTCAGGGTGGAAACATGATGGCGAATAACTGTCCAAGAAGAATGATTGTTCGCATCGTAGAATCCCGATCAAACATTCCAACAAGCTTGAACGCGTATCATTGGTAGTCTTCAAAGTTTGAATGGCTGGAGAAATTTCCTTTGTAAGAGATTCAGCGATGGCCGACATTTCCTTTGCATTACTCGCATCCCAATCGACACAAATTTTTTATACTCGTCATCTTGAAGGCCGGTGTACCTGTTGTTGAGATCCCTCGTAGGACGGGCTCCAAGACGTCCAATATGTCCCAAAAGCCTTTCTGCGTGAACCACACTCACACAATCAGGTTCCAATGGGCGTAGTTATCTCCGTGCAATTTTTCGCTAGCACTCGAGCAAGGGGGTGCCATACTGAAGTTGCAAGATCTGAAAGTTGGGGTTCCTTTTTGCACTCCAAGGGGTGGCAGCACCGATTCCCAAGCCGGTCACACACTCTACACACAGGGCTCCAAAACAAATGGTCTCCAACTTTCCCAATTTCCTTGAAGACTGCCTTCCAAGCCACCACCTTCTCGCTTACCCAAGACGCACAATGGAATCCCTCCAATGCTTAAAAGGCGCTCAAAAGGACCTCAACTTGTAGCATTTTAAAACACTAGGAGGGGGGGGGGAGTTTGGGTTGGCGGTAAGAGGTGGCCAACGTGTTGTCGTCTAGGGTTGTCGGTGCCGATGTTCAAAACGCATGGCATGGAAGTCACTATCATCATTGTTACCTCTATAGAGACTTCGTGTAGTGTTGCAGGTGGCGTTTCAACACGCTGTCGGGCAGAGGAGGGGGGTTTTGTTATCGGCAAAATCTCACCATCCTAGCATTTTAGAATGCTATCAACGGTGTCAAGCAACAGTGCCCTCACCAACCCTTCTCTCTACAATGTTGCTATCATGAGGGGGGACGGCACCATCAAGTGCAATTCACCAGTGTTTTAGAATGCCAGCGGCCAGTTGCAAAGAGATGATGATGAGACGCTATCAGTTAGGGAAAGAGCGTAGGGATCTCTTCTCAATGGGAGCTTCTACTCCACGAAAGACTCTGATACCATGTCAAAGTCAACGATGCGAAAGCATAGAGACCAAGGAGAGAATACACGAGAGAGAGTCTCCTGAACCAACTGATACAATGGGGGCAATGGGCTGTATACATACCCACCTCAGTAAATTGCCCTACCCATACTTTGATAAATAAGTGAAATAAATACCTAAAAGCCAAAATAAATATTGGATCACATTGGGCAGTTCACATGACACGCCATAACTTCAACGAAACCCGTGCACCTTTTGAGACTCGTTTAAACCCTCCAACTTCAAAATGATCTCTTTGTAATTGGCTATGTATTGGGTGAACATGAGATTGTTAATCGCACACTCATCCCAAGTCCCAATTTAAATCTTGTTTATTTTGTGAAAGGAGCTCCTTATGAAAGGTAGTTTCAAAGGTTGTCCCTGTGGTTGGCTCATGAAGTTTGTGGTTGGCTCATGAAGTTTCTTATCCACCACTTATAGATGTTGCCCGTCAGCGATAGACTAGTCTCCGTCCCTTTCTCTTCTTCAAGTGTGTCTTTGAGTGTGTGGATATCACCCCATTTATGGAGAACTAGTGTGTGACCCACGCGTTGCTGCGGTTAAGAAAGCATGGCCGTTAGGCCACACACATACACATATTTGTAGGGGTGTGTGCACGCATGCACACACGTGAGGAGGGTGTACTTTAGTCCTTGTAATCACTTCAAAATAATTGCAATTCCCCCTCTCTTTTCTATTAGATCTTGAGATCAAGATTCGTCGAGTAGACCTTTGATATATGTTTGGATTGCTCTTATGACAATAAGAATTCTCTTCTTCTCGCTCCCTCCTTGCCCCCCACCTCTCTCTCTCTCTCTCTCTCTCTCTCTCTCTCTCTCTCTCTCTCTCTCTCACACACACACACATACACACACACACACACACACACACAAAGTTTTGAGTTTAATAGTTGTCGGGTAGATCTTTGGGATCTCTCTCAGTGAATAAAGAAAGGAAACTATAGTAACCTTTGAGTGTGGCAGATTGGTTATCACAATTCTCTCTTAAATACCCGGTTTTAAGTTCAAGACTTGTCAAATAGAGCTTTGAGATCTCTTCATGTGTTTCTATGACATCGAAAATTCTCTCTCTCTCTCTCTCTCTCTCTCTCTCTCTCTCTCTCTCACACACACACACACACACACACACACACACACACACACATAGGCGTTCAAGTTGTTGGTTACCCTTTCTATCTCCCTCCATCAATCTTTATCTTCATATGTGTGTGTGTGTGTGTGTGTGTGTGTGTGTGTGTGTGTGTGTGAGAGAGAGAGAGAGAGAGAGAGATGATCCTTGGATGCCTCCAAGGATCATCTCTCTCTCTCTCTCTCTCTCTCTCTCTCTCTCTCTCTCTCTAGAATCCCTGGATGCCTCCAGGGATCATCTCTCTCTCTCTCTCTCTCTCTCTCTCTCTCTCTCTCTCTCTCTCACACACACACACACACACCAGTGCCCCATGGGGGGTTGTAACAGATTTTTAATATGTGTGCCCATCGTTTCTTAGCATAGCATGTGCTCGAGGTGGTGAGAGAGTGATTGTCGATATACTAGGCATTCAAATTCTATGTCTATTATACTCTTTCATTTTGGGACTATTTGAGATTCCCAATGTTTGCAATAAGCAAAGGTTTAGTGTATTTTTACCACTGAAATTGCAAATTTCTGGCTAGAGTTCAAGCAAAATTTTGTAAGTTTCAGTGTAAATATCCTCAATTCTTTAAATTTCAACTTAAAATTCAAAAGATTTTTATCGTGCAAATTTTTTATATAAGATTTTCTTGATTAAAAAATTATTTTTTGGTAGGTCCTATTCAAGACCTCTCTCTCTCTCTCTCTCTCTCTCTCTCTCTCTCTCTCTCACGCACACGCGCGCCAATTCCACTCCGAGACCATTCGACTATGTCCCTTTGCACAAAGCTACAATGTGCAATGTGCACATTCTCGGGGCTAAAAGGACAATTAGACATGGAGGTGTCAAGTGCGAGATTTTACTTCAACGTTATACAATGCGTGAAATCTTTGAAAGTTCTACATTTTTTGAAGCTCATGTATAAATTTAAAGAGTAGGCGTACATTTGTATAGAAAGGAAAAGTGAGTTCTTTATCCTCGGGGCACAATCAAATGGAATGGATGGTGGGCATCATTCGGATCATTAAATTCAAATTGCTGGGTAAATTTAGTGCGAAAAAGTAAATTTGGGCCAGCAAGTTAATTCGAGCGAGTCGAGATTGTCTCGCACCTTGCACATCAAACCCACGACTTGCCCCGTTCAAAGCATGGACTCTAACCACCACGTCTGCATGCTTTTACTAAAGATCATGGTACTCCAATGCATTACCACATTATTTTCCACATTGTGACTTACCTCAACATCATGAGCTTCTGTGAGGGAGGTGTTGCATACCTAGCTAGGTATGCAGTGTCTCTCGAGCACAAGCTCATGATGTTATGCGTTGTATGAAAAACACGGAGAAAGACTCCGTTTTCCTACATGAGAAAATTTCTAAATCTTCTTGTGTCTTTTCTTTGTAACCTACACTCTTTGTGAGGAAAATGAAACTTTAAAGGACGCACGGCCACACATTTTTCATGTTTGCATTGTCTCAAGGGGAGGATGAAGCATTGTCTCAGGGGGAGGATGGTTGAACTGAGCCATTGCTAGCTCATGAGATACAACTCTTGTCAAGAATAAACGTAATATTTAAGATTAGCTTACCTTTAAATGACAATCAAATGAGGAATTTTAACCCAACTTAGCTATCCATCACAAATGATCTACCCATGTTCACACATTGAGCCTCTATATCATACGACACCATCGTACTCATGTCTATTATACTAATGTAAAGTGTCCTTAGTTGGTTTTTCGCCCTCTCTCTCTCTCTCTCTCTCTCTCTCTCTCTCTCACTCACTCACACACACACACACACACACACACACACACACACACACTCACTCTCTCTCTCTCTTCTTAATGCAATTTTTTGCTACACTTATAAGACTACAACATTAAAATTTAAAATTGTATGTAATGGCAAGCCAAGATGAAAAGAAAGCCCTGCGTCTTCTTATCAATAAGTCCACGAAAATCTCAAATGCATTATCACATGCTTCCAAGTACCTTCATAAGTCATCACAATTGTGGAAAATCATCTTAAGAACAAGATTAGGGAAGGTCATGAGTGGATTCCCAATTGGACTCCAACAGGGCAATCAAAGTAGTAAACACGACTCTTACCCTAGGGGGGGGGGGCGGCGGCGGACCATGTGATGTGAAAAATCTACGGGGTGGCCTCTATAATATCTCCTATCACCACATTAAGAACAGTATGTACCATTGTGCTTACAACTAGAGACCGTATGGATAACTACAAGCCCAAAGACTCGTCGTAGCTTGCTTGGAACACTCAAGAAAGTATATATTAGAAGGGGCTCCCAAGGCACTCACACATATGCATTAGAAAGGAAAACAAGAGCCCAACTAGAAGGCAATCGAAATGCCATATCACTTCTAAAAACAACGAGCAAATATGTTATTTGTTTATTGACTTCAAAACATGGGAAACGTGTTCTCTTGCTTACAAGCCACAAATGGTTTTTGTGTGCACAGACTACCCTTGACTAGGAGCACTACAGAGACGCCTACGTATCGTTAAACAATACGTGAAGAGTGGCTCATTTGCAGAGGTAATACCACTATTTTATTAGATCATAGAGAAGAAACACACCCTTAACACAACTCCACAACAGGGCTCGGGAAAAAAAAAATTGTGGACCCGGCTTTGGAACCTTTTCACACGCATATGAACACGCTAACTCTAAAATTGAGAGGGATAATCACACTATAAATCTCATATTATAACTAAAAATTCCATACTTTGAACCGGCTTGAGAACCTTCTTACCCAAGCTTGAGCCGGCCATTTTTCATCTTGAACAGGCTTTGGATAAAGCGAACTTATCTTTTCCTCGAGCCCTACTCCACAAGCCACACATAGTAACCTAGTTGTTTCCACTTAATTTTAATGTTACCATCCGAAATCTTCTCCTTGATGAAGCGGTAGTGCATGTCAATGTGCGCAAACTTAGTATTCTTACAAATGCATACTTGTAATTTTTTCAAAATAAATAAATAGTATTTGTTGCATATACATGCTATCTTTTGGGGTGCCACTTCACTATCGTCTTTGTGTTGATAAAGCAATGATGGATGTTTCTTGTTGCTCCATGTGATTGCAAACACACTAATGAAAACATATATTTGTTGGCAGTTTATCAATTATTTTTTCTATTAGCTCACTTGGCACTTGTGTATCCAATTTCAACCTCATTTTTCGTCTCATGTAAAAATGCATAATCTCTTGTAGCACTCACTCAGTGTAGTGCGGATCGTAGAACATGTAAGTATGCTTTGGTAAACATTGACAGTCTACTTTAAATGCATCATAAAATTCTTGCATGAAGATCGAGTAGATGATGTTACTCTTCCCTAAACATCTTAGCATCTCCGCACTACGTTTAATCTTTACGAGTACATTGTCATGCCTTTTGGCTTGACCTATGCACCAGCCACATCTAATCGCTTGATGGAAAAGCTATTCAATCCTCACAAACCTTTAATGGAGTGTTCTTTGATGATATAATCATCTACTCTAATTCATTAGACGAACACAAGCAACACCTTCAGGTAATATTTCAAGTTTTACGAGAGAATAAGCTTTATATAAATCGAAAGAAAAGTGAACTTTTCTTACAAGTGATTCAGTATTTAGGTCACATTATCTCTCAAGATGGCATCCAAATGGATCCATCAAAGTTAGAGGTAATAAAAGGATGGCCTAATCCAAAGAATCTACATGAACTAAGAAGCTTTATAGGTATGTGTGCATACTATAGACGCTTCATAGAAAAGTTCCACAAATTGCGAGACCATTACATGACCTAACAAAGAGCCCATCCAAGGAGACTCTTGTACAATATAGTCTTTATGTTCCTTAACTATACTAGCTGGTGCAATGAAGATGGAAGCTTCATGCACCAAATTATGCTTGAAAAACACACCTCGTGTCCCTAGCCTCAGTCCCAAGACCTCACACACCTTCAAGAGCTAGCAAGAAATGAGGAAAGATTGAGAGGAAGAAGGTGTATCTTAGAAGAAAGAAGTATTCTCCTTACATAACCACTCTAATAGCATAGCTTAGCTTAGTAATTAGCATGGTAGAGGAGATAAGCATGCCATTGAAGCTTGGCTCTTGGTTGGATTTGCATTCCATAGCCAAGAGTTGTTGGTGTTGGCCTCTACTTCTCAATGCTTGGAGAAGGAGATGGAGTTCTTCTTGCACACATGAGTTGTGTGTGTGTGTGTGTGTGTGTGTGTGTAGCATAAAGATAGACTAAAATGCCAAACTCTCTCTCTCTCTCTCTCTCTCTCTCTCTCTCTCTCTCTCTCTCTCTCTCTCGGTCGACCCCTCTTGCTTTTTGCTCTTGCTGCAAAGCTCAACCAATCACAAATTAGAAGCATAATTGATAGCCTTGTGACATGTGTCGCCTTTCTATTTTTGTGAGAGATTGAGGTAATTAAAATAAATTATTAACCTCTCATTGGACCTCTTTGTCTTCTAGCAAATAGGAATCAAGCAAGCCATTGGGCTGCTGGATGCTCATCGGGGACCCCTTGGTAAATTGTCCAATAGTCTCCTAGGGAGCTTAATTCCTATTGGTTCTTTTATCAAACATTTTTAAATTGATTAGATAAATTTACTCTAGCCTATATTTCATTGGTCCACCTCTATGGCCATCCAATAGGATTTGAGGGGAGATTGGGGGCAACTAGACTAGGAGCTTGACATGTGTCTAGTATTCGCTTTGTGTAAAGGGGGAGCTTTGGAGTGTGTGTGTGTGTGTGTGTGTGTGTGTGTGTGTGTGTGTGTGTGTGTGTGTGTGTGTGTGTGTGTGTGTGTTTCTCTCTCATCCCCTACTATTAGGGCTCGCCCCTCCTCCTTAGGGATGTGGGAAGACTTTTTAGTCTTCCCTTGCAAACATCTTATGACCTAAGGTATTCAAAGATAGTAAAATAATTCTTTAATAATATATCCAATGCATATATTTTTGTGATTACCATTGTTCTCTCTCATGTGAATGGTTCAATAGCCAAAAAATGTCAGAGCTTGCCTAAATCCTTCATACCAAATCTCCACTTCAAAAGAGTTGATACATTCTCTCTTTATCACCTCCATCAATCAAAGCATCACAATAATTAAAATGACAATATCATCTTCCATGAAATCTCGCATCTGCAATAAGTGATTTGCATCAGCTATATAGAACTCATTACAAACCCACCATGCAACAATCCTCACACCATGTTGTGAGCTAAAAATCTGTTGGTTCCTTATCTTGTCAAATGCTGAAAATCGCCATGCAATGGGAGAGCGATCTGTGGTTCTGGGAAACGCTAGAGATGAGATGGTCTGGCGATGGTTCTGTGATGCAAAACGCTTGCTTTCTTATGCTTGCATACAAATTCGTGAAATCTTGCATTCTTAAAATTTGCGGTTGACTTACACACCTCCTTTCATAATTTATCCTCTACGAACTCACACATCCATATGATGTCAAGCTCAATCCTTTGATGCAACCACAAAATAATTGCACAACCACTAGTTGCACTAGCTATAAAGGTGGATGTCTCATCAAATCAATAAACTAATGTGAAAGCATCTTTTGGTTAGCTTTTAATCTGGCAAGCTTCATGATTCTTTGCAATTCCTTCAAGGTCGGGGGTCGGGGGGCTGAAGATCACAGCCATCCAATGAGGACGTCTGCAAATCGTGGAATCTGACGAGTCGTCCGTCAGATGTCTGACAAGTCAGCACGCGGGAAGCTCTCGCCATTCCACTAATCAGGTCAGTCCAGTTCAGCAAAGGGAATGCGCTCAGCTGCCGACACATCAGCGCTCATAATCCCCTCAATTTACTCACTGTCACCAGTTCCAAGGGATTGTCTCCTCCAATCATTGCCCATTATGATTGCCAATCATTGCATGACTGATCCGCAATTCAAGAGCACTCAGGGACTGCAAAATCGGAAGGATGGCGCACAATCAAGACTCAGTGGGTTCTTGAGGCAAATTTGCGCCAGATGCCAGGGTTGTACACTGCTCACTGATCAACACAGTACGTCACTGCTGGCCCCCCTCCCCCCGACGCTTGAAGGCCGGGAATGGTCGACTACTGACCATTCCCATAATCAGGGCTCCCGGCCTCCGCCGATCGCCCATGATTAATGGGAATGGTCAGTAGGAGACCATTCCCTACCCCATAACTTTAAACATCGGTCAATATGTATTAGGCTCTTGACACCCAATAGTTTCCAAATTTTGTATATTCCTAAAAGCACGTATACAATGGTTTAATGCTTTGCACATATACTATGCTTCAATGCTTGAAACAACTCTTGCACCCTATGTACATATAAAAGTCTTCGATTTAGGCATCTTTCCACCAAGCATGGACTTGTTTTTGGCTTTCTTTCTTTGCATAATCAATTTCTCATGCTCCTCTATACTTTCCATCAAAGTCCACGATTATCGGGCAACGCCTTTGAGTCATACATCTACTACACATTATTTTGTAACTTTGCACCCCCTAGATGCATGACACATCAGCATGGAGAATCATTTTCTCTTTGTCCAATGACAACAGGGCAAGTCGGCAACAAGAATTTTATCCGGTGTGCTACACATCAACACGTAGAATTTGCAGAGGGTGCATGCAATCAATACGCGACAGTTCAACAACCGAAATGTGCTCAGTTTGATCGCCTACACAATCAGCCTCACCAACGCCTACATTGTCACCTACCATGTGTTGAATGCCTATTGGACCCACTCCCCTGGACTTTGACGATCAGGAATGGTCGCCTATGGAGCATTCCCGTAATCAAGGCTCCCATGATAAATAGGAATGGTTAGTAGGCGACCATTACCTACACCATATAGTTTATCGGAAGTGAATTTCATTTGGAAGCTGTTAATTTACAATAACCACCTTAATAGGAATGGTTAGTAGGCGACCATTCCCTACACCATATAGTTTATCGGAAGTGAATTTCATTTGGAAAATGTTAATTTACAATAACCACCTTCATAGGAATGGTTAGTAGGCGACCATTCCCTACACCATATAGTTTATCGGAAGTGAATTTCATTTGGAAGCTGTTGATTTACAATAACCACCTTCTTTGTAACTTTTGAAACATTGAGTTTATCAACCAAACATCTCACATTGTAATCTGTGATAGACAATGGTATATTTTTTGAACTTGTGATGGGATTTGCAACATCATTTAGTCTCTATATGACCTGGAATTTTTGAATCCACAAATCTACAAACCATACTGCATAATTGGCCATATCATTTGATGTATTCAAATTTTGTTCGAGTAACTGTAACCAAACATGCAGTATCATTCCAAGTCTCCATATACCAAGGATTACTCAAAAGTTTACAAGCTTTACACCAGTCCACACAAGTGGTCCTGTGTTTCGACACAACGAAGTAATCCATAGGTTATACATCATGAAATACACATTTTTCAACATGGTGCCAGTTATGTGTTGCATAGCAGATAGCTTCTTCCTGTCCCTACTTTTAAATCGTAATTTTTATGTTGTCTTTTTATCATTGGGCCTTTTCAATGGACTTGGTTTGGCACAGTTACACCATGCTTTAAACGCATTTTCTCTAGCCAGTTTTGTAACCTCTCCAACATCTCAAATTTGTTTCGATGTGTTTAGCATTTCACATCACATGACCATTGTTAACCTAGACTTTGGTTACCAGAACCATGGCAATCTATCTAACTTGCATATAGTTTACTTCCTCCTCCTTTGTTTATATTGAAGAAATTATGGCGTGCTATTGGGAAATAATGGGAGCCACCCGAAGGACTTTTATATATGTTTTTTGATTCTATTGGAAGGTTTAATGTACATAGTTTTACTATGTGTTGGCATTTGACCTAGTGGATTGTGGCTTTCTGATCGTCTCCGAGGTAGAACATCTTCATATATCCTTCATCTCCTACGAGAAAGGAAAGCAAGTCGAAAAGCATTTCACAAGGCAAGATAGAGATACTAGGGGTGGGCATCCACGTGTATCACCCTTCAACCATCCTTCACTTTTGTCACCAAGCAAGCTCATTTTGAACTTAAAAAGGAAACATCCCACAACACACATGCTGATATAAACAAGACAGGATAGAGAGAGAGAGAGAGAGAGAGAGAGAGAGAGAGAGAGAGTATTTACTATTGAAAAACACCTTATTAAACCAGGGGCATGTAACCACCGCTTTTCGTCCATGGAAAAACAGAGCAATCCCCTCGAAGCCAGCAGCATTTTACAAGCTTATATCCAGATTATCGACTCTCTAGAGCTTAGGTGGTGCTTTTTCTTTCGGCGGGACCTTCAAACATTTTGGCCTAGCAGCTCCATGATAAAAGTAGCTAATAATTTTTAAAAGGTCATCTGCAGTTAAGTATCCTGTGAAAGACAAAAAACACCTCTCTCTCTCTCTCTCTCTCTCTCTCTCCCCAAAGCGCTACTGAATGAAAGCTCCAATCCTCACTCGGGGTGTAAGTTCAACTCACAGCAGTATTCAACAGATG
Organism: Adiantum capillus-veneris; assembly: GCF_014529385.1. NCBI lineage: Eukaryota > Viridiplantae > Streptophyta > Polypodiopsida > Polypodiales > Pteridaceae > Adiantum > Adiantum capillus-veneris. Next base: position 67,728,210 of record NC_140940.1, on the reverse strand, counting down.
GAATCAAATACAAAATAATCACATTGTACATATACCGTCATAAGTTCAGAATAGTCTGAACTCACGAATTATAAGAGGGAATAAAGCACTCATAAAACTATAAAAGCAAGGGACACATGAAAAGAAAAGAAAAACAAAAACAAAAAAACAAACAAACTAAATCACTTTGTTTGCTACGAAACAAAACTAGATAAAACAAAACATTATTAACTTAAAAATGTTTTCTAGAAAAGACGTGTGTAAAATAAGTTGACGCGACTTACTTGGCTTAAAACAAGTACTCAACTTTAAGCAAAAAAAGGATAAGACACCTTAAAAACTTAAACCTAGAAATCAAACTTCACACAATAACTTATAACGGAACACATTCTTAAGTCCTCAGCTAAGCTAAATATGAAATCGAAAAATGAATACTACTACAAACCTACGAAGAGCAAAGAACCAAACTTGACAATATGTGATCTCAACTTCACTGCTTGTCCAAACAGGAAGAATAAGATTATCACCTTTATCATGCATAGCTTGGACAACAGCTATGACATCCCTACTCACGTAGTCAGTGCCCAAGAGTAGGTGCAGGTTTAGATAGAGGCCATTCATGCTTTGAACGTACTCTACAAAACCAACGAGCTGAGTTTCTATCACCCTCCGGAGGTGATGGGCATACTCAGCCATGATAAAGGCTAGCAATTGTCAAGCTATAGTGAAAATACTAGAAGCGCTAAAGATCAAAACAACAACATAAGATGTTATTAAGTCAAACAATAAGTGGGTTTTTTAGCTCCCCACTTCTATTGAATTTACTACTGATTATCTTGAACATTCCAAAGGAAGAAACACTAAAAATAAACTTACTACGATGCAAAAATGAACGAACTTTTTCATGATTCTTTTGAATGAGTATCCTTTTTCAACTAGTAAAGAAATAAGATGGCAAGATTGAACAACAAAAGTAGATTTACTAGAACAAAGACGAGAAAATCTAAATAGTTGAGAGCAAATGACACCGTACTTAGCTAAAAGAGAAATGTTCGAAGAAATGTGAGGCATGCGGATGATTTTTAGATTGGCATATTCTGGTTCAAGGTGCTTATCATAGATATCTACTTCTAATCCCAAGGGAGTCTCAAAAATCTTAAGGTCTAAAAAGGCACAACAATCACTATTTGTGGTATAGTTAAGTTCACAAAACTCCTTGGGATAAATTCCTCCGCCTACAGAATTCGAATTCAAGTACATAAAATCTTGAAAAGAAGGAACGTCGGGGACAAAAAGATCATCTACAAAGCGTCTTACATTGCATAACTTGTGCAAAAATATTGGGCAAGTGTTAGCAAGGACAAGACGCTCCATAAAATCAAACTCATAAGTAAAAAGATCGAAATTAGCAAGAAAAACAGCACAATTGGTGCCCATAGGGATACCAATTGTTTGCTTGAAAAGAGAGTCGCCGATGGTTATATATAAATTGTCCAAAAGAAAATCTAACCAAGATATGATGTCAATGTCATCTACAATCCTGGTGAATCTCTTTCTTCCTTTGTCTACATCTACATTCTTATTTTTCAGCCATAAGAAGTCTGACTTTTCTACTCGCAATGCCTTGTACCTATCCTTCTCAAGCTTGTACGCAAAAACTTTTGAAATAAGAGACTTGACTCTAAATTTAAGGTCCTCCAAATTTAGCTTCGTGTATAGCGTTGTAAAGTCAAAAGTTTGGAGACATAAAGAAGAAGATTTCTCCTTAAGGTTTCTTGAAGAGATCAAAAACTTTAAAACAGGAATCACGCCTACTGAATCATTTAAAATCCAACTTGAATCGGTAGGTACGTCTGCTTCCTTTAGCATATTATTCCACAATTCATTTACGCTAGGTAAAATGGCTTTGAAACAATAACTAAGCCATTTGGAAACCTCCGTCAAAGAGGTGTTACAAGAAGCAACTATAAATCTAGGCTTTATAGGGTTCTTGTGGAACTTCCAAATAAAAAAGGTAATTTAGGCTGGCACTTGAAACCAAAAGACTTACAGAAGTCTTGATGTTTCGAGATAACCTCTTGCATTGAAAGATCACAATCACTGTAAGTCTGAGAGTTTACTTCACCTAACAAGCATTCTAAATAGAACTTTTTGCACGTAACAACAAAGTTATTAGAGCACTTATCTACATAAGAGATTACAAAATCACGATGAAATTTCCTAAGAGCATCACGATCAGAAGAAGATAAGCTATTCCTTCTTGAAGAAACGTTCCGAGAGCAAGATGCTAATTTCAAAGAAGCTTTCTTGAGGATTACAGACTTCCAATGGGTAAAAATACCTTGAACTCCTAAAGACTCCTCAAACTTTACTACGAAACTAGAAATTCCTTTTTCTATGGCTTTGAGAAGGCAAGGGTCGTTTGAAGAAGGGAGCCTATATTTAGTACCTCTTGAGAAAAGGTCTTTCAAGGAATCCGAAGGAAGGATAGAACAATCGGCAGTAACTACATGACCCAAAGCTCCATTTACGTAAGAAGAAAAGGCACATTGTACATCCCTAAATAAAAACGAAGAAGTTAAGACAATGTCCCTAAATGATGACATGGCGTGACCGAACCCGATAGAGCCAACCAGCAGGAGCAGACCAAGAGAGACCCAGACTGGTTGTACAGACCTGGAAGTTGCACCACAGTTCGCGGATGTCCGTATGGATTGCTGACGTGGAAGCCATACTGCCTGCTAGCATGGCAGCCATACAGACAAAGATGGCATGGCAGTTTCTGCGTTGGGAGACTGCTTTTGGGCGCCAGTTATAATAGCAGACGATAGTAAGTGCTTTTGAAGCACTGTCGTAGATAGCTTAGTTGCTTTTAAGGGCCAGGCACCTATAAGGAAAACGCGACAATCCAAAAGAAAAACGCAAGGGATGCCTGTTGGACTCAATCTCCGCGAGTGGGGAACTCAACCGCGCACTACCTTGACTCTTAAGTGTTCTCTTTCAGTTCAGTTTGTTGTTTTTCCATTACTTTTGGTATTGTTGTATTGTTTTACCACCTTGTCAAGTGACTTTCCAATTTCAATGGTGTCTGAGCACCAGTTGACTTTCCTCCTAGGAAGAGTTTGATGCAGATCTGCAGCAATCAAGAGCACCTCCTAATCAAGAAGAAGAATATGAGTATGGGAAAGAGGAAGTAGGAGAAGAGGTTTGAAAAAGAACGACAAGATTTTCTACATTGGGCTGATTGTTTCTTTGAAGGCGTACAACGCGCCTTTACGTCGTGAAGATCACATGATTGATTCCTGGTAATACACCACAGAACCGGCCACCTTACAGAGTTAGCCGATGCCAAAATAAAGAACCAATGAACCAGAACATATTTCCACCTTATGAGGATCCATGATATACTCAACAGACTTCAGAATTCTACTTGCCGAATTGATATGAAGAGTGATTATCATCAAATCTGTATTGCTCCTGGAGATGTCTACACAACAGCTTTCAGGACGACTTTTTGGATTTTTCAGAGAGTACCGACCATTTGTGGGTTTTCCAGACACTGAGGAAGCATACATTGCTTATAAATGTGAAAAAAAGAGCGAGTTTTCTTGCTTAAGATACACTTTCTAGGACACATTGTCTCAACAGCAGGAGTACAAATGGACCTGGCCAAGGTTGACACTATTCGCGATTGGCCCGATTTGAAGAATGTTCATGAAGTTAGAAGCTTCTTGGGCTTGTGTTCTTACTACTAACGGTTCATTCGAAAGTTTCAAGAGATAGCTTCCCCTTTGCACATTCTGACATAGAAAGGAGTCCCTTTCTCGTGGTGACCCACAGAGGTGACTGCCTTTCAGATACTGAAAGAGAAATTGACTACGTGACCAGTATTGACTTCGTCGGATTTGCTGTCATTTGAAGTATATTGTGATTCTGGTGGTCGTAGTCTGGGAGCAGTCTTCATGCAAGAAGGCCATGTGATTGCCTATGAAAGCCAATTGTTTTCCCAGAATTGACAGCACAAATTTATGAGAAAGAGCTTTTGGCAGTGATCCATGCTCTTACTCAGTGGCGACATTATCTACTTAGAGCCGAATTCACGATCTTCACTGATCATCAGAGTTTACGATGCTTCTTGTCACAAAAGCAACTTTCGGAAAAGCAGATGCGGTGGGCACTGGGCTAACATCTTGTCACATTTTCACTTCCAGATTGTCCATGTGCAAGGACAAAAAAACTTGGTGGCAGATGCTTCATCTCGGAAGCCGTTAGTCTTGGCTATTTCCGCGATTCATCATAGAAGCTTCGAGGACATGGTTGATCAGTACGCCACAAATCCGATTTTTCTGATGTATTCACTCAAATACAGTAGCTAGATATTCAATACGGGACGGCTACTTGATGGAAAAAACGATGTTGTGTTACACAACCGTGGAAGGAAAAGGCTGAGTACCATTGTCCACCTTTTACGGGTCACCGCGGCATTGACACCACCTTGAAAGGTGTGGAGCAGGTGAAGTTTGATAGGCATAAGGCACAGGATTGTTACAGCCTGTACCCATTCTCATCTGCCCCTGGGAAAGTATTGCAATGGATTTCATTTTTGATCTCCCGAAGACACAGAGTGGGCATGATGGCATTTGGACTATCATCGACAGATTTAGCAAGCAAGCTCACTTCATTCCACTGAAGACAACAATCAAGCCGGATGATTTTGTCACAAATGCGGGCACCACGTGCCAATAGAAAATAACAGACTGAACAGACTTTTAGCACTTCAATAACAACTGTTCAATAACAACTGAACTGAGAGAGAGAGAGAGAGAGAGAGAGACGACACGCGACACGGAGTGGCGAAATTCCACCCGAGAGAGTATTGGCCCCAAACCTTGGCGCCCCTTTCGGTATTTCTTTATATTACTGCTGATTCGCAAAGTACAACAGCCGGGGAGCACCTCCTCTGCAATCTGCGCGATGAAGAGTGCCAGAGAGGGCCCCCAAGGCTCATATTTAAAGGCCCAAAGCCTAAAAGCATCAAATATGAAAAGCTGACCCCAAAAATTCACTTTCCTAAAATTTCGGGATTTCCCTAAAAATCCGCCGCGAATTCCGGGACGTCCGTACAGGTGCCACATCATCATATTTTGATGTGCAAAGTCTTTTGAGTGTGTTCTGCTTTATTTTTAATGCCTTTATGCCACTTGGGACCCCATCGCACGGGATCCCCATAAGTTGGTAGGACTTCTTCTTCTGTTGCTTGTTCTTCTTAGGGTTTCTAGAATTAGGGTTTGCAGGTTTTAGGGTTAGGGTTTCCAGAATTAGGGTTCAGCAGTTAGGGTTTCTGGCAGAAATTAGGGTTTGCAGGTTTTAGGGTTAGGGTTTCCAGAATTAGGGTTTCAGCAGTTAGGGTTTCTGGCAGAAATTAGGGTTTGCAGGTTTTAGGGTTAGGGTTTCCAGAATTAGGGTTTCAGCAATTAGGGTTACCACGTCCTCACTCTGTGACACTTCTTCTACTACTTCTTAGGGTTTAGGCCCCTCGGCCGGCATCTGTAAGTTGGCTCCATTCTTTAGGCTTTGACACGTCAGCAGTTTGTTACATCTCCCCTTCTTGAAAGAGAGTAATCGTCCGCGATTACAGCATATCTGCAAAACAACTCAAGTTAGCTCAAAAATTTCCGAGGGACATTCCGAGGGACAATCAATTTGCTCTTTTTATTAAGGAGTTAGCTTCTCCTTTCTGCTCTTTCGATCAAGGAGTTAGCTGCTCCTATCGGCTATTTTGATCAAGGAGTTAGCTTCTCCTTTCGGCTGTTTTGATCAAGGAGTTAGCTTCTCCTTTCGTCCAGATCGCAACTCTTGATATTCCGGCGTAATAAAATTAGCCATCACACCCAGACCGTATACTGATCTTCCTCGGGTGTCTTGATGTACTAAAATTACATACCCAGGCAATCTCATCCAATTAGGAATATTCACTGTTTGGCACATCACAATGCAACACAAATGCTCACATATGCATGTTACAAGACATAGAAACATAAAGCCGCCGATGAACACTCCTCCCGCATAACCTAACAAGGTCCGGGCCGGGAGATATTCAACGACTCCCTCATCACTCCTCCCGCATAACCTAAAAAAGTCCGGGCCGGGAGATATAGAGGCCTTTTACAACCAAACGCCCCCCAAACCGCAGCCTGCGTCGTTTGGAGGTGCTGAGAGTAACCACTACTCAGACTTCTTAATACTCCTCCCGCATAACCATCCAGGTCCGGGCCGGGAGTCACAACAACAATTATTTTACAAGCATACAACCAAACGCTCCCCAGGCATCGGCCTGCGTCGTTCGGAGGTTTTCAAACATACAACGAAACGCTCCCCAGGCATCGGCCTACGTCGTTCCGAGGTTCAAACAATACCAAAACAGTATTTCTCACTTCTCCACCCGGGAGTAAAATCACCAATCATTGAAACTAGTATCAAACCAGAGTCAAACAATTCAAATCGGCACCAAAACAGGTTCAAAACAGATATCATCCATTTCAAACAAATTCCAAACAGGATCGCCAAACAAGATCAAACAGAACTTAAACTTAAAAAGCAATCTCGACATCAGTCGAGCTCGAAAAGTTGACTGACTTTCCATCTTGAAACCTGCACCAAAAATTAGGGTTAGGTTCCTTCCATGAGATCGTAGCCGAGCACAACATGGTCCATCAGCTCTTGGACAGACATTGTTTCTTTGGCGGCGATGGTAGTCTCAAGAGATAGCAATCACACTGAACCTCCAAGGTCATCTGCTCGTGAAGAGACATCTACTGAGAGATGTCGAGAAATTTCAATTTATAATGTGCTAGGGTTTCCATGGCAAGCATTTCAGGATACCCCACTTTGCCAGAAGTTGCACTCCGAAGGAAGATGTCAGAAACCATACAACTTCGGGCAAAAAATTTTCTTGAAAGCTTGCCAAGTACTTGGAGTATGCTGCTTGGTAGCTGTAGGCATCAACATCTGCATGGCATTGCTTTTGAGAAAAAAAAACAGTGACTTGAAACAAATCTGGATCCTTCTCTTGCAAGTGATCTTAATTGGCTTATGCCCTGTAAGACATTGCGGTGAAGACAGGAGCGCGCCCGATGCGCGATGAAGTAAGGGTGGGAGTGGCTAATAAGTACGGTTTGGAGCGAAGATACCTCGAATCAAATTCCAATAGCTCTGTCTGCTCTTTTGTAGGACCGGTATGCTTTTAGAAAAGCACACGCCTGAGGCTCTGACACCACTGTCACAAATGCGGACACCACGTGCCAATAGAAAATAACAGACTGAACAGACTTTTAGCACTTCAATAACAACTGTTCAATAACAACTGAACTGAGAGAGAGAGAGAGAGAGACGACACGCGACACGGAGTGGCGAAATTCCACCCCAGAGAGTATTGGCCCCAAACCTTGGCGCCCCTTTCGGTATTTCTTTATATTACTGCTGATTCGCAAAGTACAACAGCCGGGGAGCACCTCCTCTGCAATCTGCGCGATGAAGAGTGCCAGAGAGGGCCCCCAAGGCTCATATTTAAAGGCCCAAAGCCTAAAAGCATCAAATATGAAAAGCTGACCCCAAAAATTCACTTTCCTAAAATTTCGGGATTTCCCTAAAAATCCGCCGCGAATTCCGGGACGTCCGTACAGGTGCCACATCATCATATTTTGATGTGCAAAGTCTTTTGAGTGTGTTCTGCTTTATTTTTAATGCCTTTATGCCACTTGGGACCCCATCGCACGGGATCCCCATAAGTTGGTAGGACTTCTTCTTCTGTTGCTTGTTCTTCTTAGGGTTTCTAGAATTAGGGTTTGCAGGTTTTAGGGTTAGGGTTTCCAGAATTAGGGTTCAGCAGTTAGGGTTTCTGGCAGAAATTAGGGTTTGCAAGTTTTAGGGTTAGGGTTTCCAGAATTAGGGTTTCAGCAATTAGGGTTACCACGTCCTCACTCTGTGACACTTCTTCTACTGCTTCTTAGGGTTTAGGCCCCTCGGCCGGCATCTGTAAGTTGGCTCCATTCTTTAGGCTTTGACACGTCAGCAGTTTGTTACAGATTTAGCGAGACTTTTCATTGCACAAATTTTCAGACTACATGGCATGCCTGAGACAATAGTCTCCGACGGAGATCCCCGATTCACGAGTTTGTTTTGGAAGGCTATTTGGGAGAACATTAGGACATGGTTGCAGTTCTTGTCATCTTTCCACCCGCAGACAGCTGGGCAATCTGAGATTGCAAATTCAGTTTTTCTAGATTTATTGAAGTCTTACATTTCTGATCAGAAGACTCAATGGAAAAAATATTTGCCTTTGGTGGAATTTGCCTACAATAACACAATCCACTCTTCGACGGGGAAGGCGCCATTTGAGATCATTGAAGGTGCTCTAAAGGTTCCGCCCTTCCTTAGCAAGAAAGCTAAGATTTTTGAAGCCGACCAATACACGAGGGACTTGGACATTGCAATTTGCTAAGGTTCGGGAGGCTTTAGCGAAATCCCAGGAACGACACAAGAAGGCAGCAGATCGACATCGTCGCGATTTGAAATTAAAGGAAGACGATTGGGTGCTCTTACGTTTTGAGAAGGCACGCCTAAGAAAGAAAAAGGGAAAGGAGCAGCTTTTTCCAAAGCTTAGCATGAGATATTATGGCCCTTTCCGGATAAAAGAAAAGATAAATGTTGTCTCCTTTAGACTGAAGATGCCCGATACTTGGAAGATTTTCAATTTCATGTGAGTCTATTGAAGCCTTTCAAAGGCAATGTGTCCGATGATGGGGAGCCAGATGAGCAACCTGAAGTCGAGGAAAGCAAGGAGATACTCCGTCCAGAACAGAATTTGGCACACAAGGACAGAAAGATAAAAAGGTAAAGTGATTAGGCGGTTCTTGGTTTAAGTTCAAGAACTATCCTGCATTGGATGCAAAGTGGATGGAGGAGGACCTAGCAGATACTCCTCAGATTTTGGAACTTTATCTTGTAGCATTCGGTTTAGAATAGTCTACTCTGATAGAACCCCGACTTCAGCGAGGTGAATCTAGTGCAACGGGTTTGCACAAGAGGGCAGTCACTCCGCTCCTTTGTCAACGGATTACCCCGATTTTGAATAGAGTCACTGATGTCCCCTTTGGGTTTCAAGGATACTGAAGGGCTGAGTAGTATTCTGTTGTATGACTTTATAACTAGAATTCCCGAAAATAAAAATGATTGATTTGTACTTGACTTGTTTGAGTGCAGGAACTGAAAGACGAAATGACTGCAGCATTTCGGTCTCATAAATCTCTATACACATGATTGCAATAAGGATTAGTTAATCGGGCATCAGTGAGGTCCGGAATAAATTTAGATGCAATTACTAAATACGTTGCCGATTGATCATGGTCTGAAACTTGGAATGAATTTGTATGTGATTTGTCATGTTATGTCCTGTGATGTCAAGTGATGTCCGGTGATGTGACTGTTGTTTTGTACAAGTGCTAGATGTGTTGTGTCTAGTGCGTCGGTACTAACAGTCAGTGTCTACTAAGACAATGTATGGCCTCTGTCTGTTTTGTAGGCGTAATCGAGGGCGATTAGAATTCTTTCAAGAGGGGGGTATGTCACAAACTAGTGACGTGGCAGGTCCCCGGACACATACACCATGCGGCAAGAAATGCCACGTGGCAACAGGCCTCGAAAAATGTGCCGAAAAAAGCACCCACATGCTAACATGGCAGTACATATAGACCTCCGCAATTTTCGCTGACATACGTGGCAGTGTACGGATTTTCGGAAATTACGCTGCTGCTTTTGGGCTGGCTGAATTAGTGCTGGCAAGCTTTTGGGACAGTTTGCTTTAATTTTGAAAGCTTTTGAGTTAACTTTTGGGGCTCTACTTTTGGAACATCCCTTGTAAGAATAAATAAGCCTCACGGGCCAGTCTTTGGGGCCAATGCCTCTTGACACGGAACTACGCCGGGCCGTGTCGTCTTTTGTGAACTGTTTGGGGTGTCCAAGTTTGTTACATCTACCCTCAACTAAAAGCAAAAGCAAAGGTAAGGGCAACCAAAACGTCAAGCAATTTGGTTGCCAATCAGCAGCAGCAACAGATACATCATGCAACAACAAATGCCACCCTACCCGGGTTATCTAGGCAGGAATCCAGTGTTCTCGGGTATGGCAGCTAAGAGTCAGTTTGGTTTGCCTCCAAGGGGAGTTGGTCCCTATGGAGCAGGTGCTTTTGGCCCATACACAGCAGATGGTTTTGGCCCATATGGAGCAAGGAGGCATATATGCTTAGCATGCAAGGATACCCTTTGGGATTCCACCAAGGCTAGATCAACAGTATGTATGGAGGAGAGATGTGTCCAACCTTCGCCACAACTTTTGGCATAGAGGGCAACATACTCTTATGACCTAATGCATATGATCAATTGACTCCGGGAGGGGCAAAAGCATTACAAAGAACTTAAGAAGGGGGGAACGTCTAGTCAGACACTTTCTCAAGGCCTCGTGATGAGAAGAAAGCGCCTATATTTGTATCCATCACTTTGATAACACTTTCTCCGGGGGCAACTTCATCGAAGCTTCAAGTTAAAAAAGCAGTCCTTTCTTTCTCAAAGGGAATGTTCTACAGTGGTGGTCGATGTTTTTGCTTCATGGATAGGTACCCAAGACTTCGGTGGGATTCAAATAGTCGTTTGATTCCCTTCGAATGAAACTAGTGTATGAGGCAAATATCTTGACTCCATGGAACCACTTGCGCTTACAACCAAAAGTTTGGGGATGTTTTTTTCCAATTGCTTCTTTCAGAATGGTCAATCTCGACAAGCAAGTGGAAAGGTACTGCTATTGGTTGCTTCTTACATAAAGGCTTTCTGTTAGAGTTATGACATCCCTCTGGATTCATCTAATCGGTCTCAGTTTCTCCCAGGGACAAGTGACAATGAGTGAGGGCTGTTTTTTGGCTATGCCAGATCGGACTGAGGTAGTTTTCTCATGAAGGGATTCATCTAGCCATGTTTAGGTTTGGGTTGTTGGTTCTTTCCATGGCCATGTAGGCAGGCTCCTATAGGCCTGCTGGGATATTTTATCCCAGCCTCGCCTATTTTTTTCCTAGGCCCTGGTGCCCTCTTCTGCCCTATATTCCCAGTTCTCCTCTTTTAGGTTGTGAGGGCTGAGATCTGGGTCGAGCATTTTGCCTCAGGTAGTATATATGTGGTAGGGGAGGCACCTCAGTTGAGTTGTGTGCAGTTCGCGAGGGTGTCCCTAGGCCACTAGCAGCCAACCATGTTTTTTTTTTTTTTTTTTTTTTTTGGGGGGGGGGGGGGGGGGGGGGGGGGGGGGCGCCCTTTACTTGGGCGATGGGCAGTAGATCTCCCCATTGGAGTCTTCCCCTCAAGGCAGCCCATTTCATGGGCACCGTCGTTAGAGGCAATGCACTTTCTAAGAGAGCAGAGATTTCCACCGTCTCTAGAGGGTAGCCACATCGGCGTACTTGAGGTGTGCCTCCCTCTCTAATTCTTCTTTGATGCCAGGAGGTGGATCCGTGTTGGGGTCCCACGACAAAATCAGCACTCAAGAAAGCCCGCAAATTTTAAGAAGCTCAAGCCAAATCCTCTTACTAATCCTTCTCAATTTTGCTCCAACTTATATCCCAACAAGAAGCAGATTTTTTTAAAAAGAAAAGCAATAGTACATGAAAGAAGGGAAGTGCTTTAAATGGGGACAAGCTGGACACGTAGCAAAGCAATGCCCTGACAAAGGGCATAACAAACCTTCTCAACCATCAATAAAGATCAATGCCATCCAGGATGTGGTGGAAAATACGAACCATACTCCAAAGATGTGCCAACTATTAAAGGTTTGAGGACAGTTCCAAGGGAAACAAGGCTTGCTCTTCATTGATCCGGCAGCAAACAAAAATCTAATCTCTTGGGCCAAAGAACTTAATTTGAAGAATTAAGACATGGAGACTCCTTTGGACTTCTCACTCGCCAAGCCCTAAATGTTGATGATGACACAATGAAGACAGTGGTACCCTACATCAGCAAGCTGAAGGTTTCAAAGAGGAAGACACCTTTTTGCATTAGAGATCTCGATGGTGCAGATGTAATACTTGGAATGCCTTAGAATCATAGAATAGACTTACAAAGGAAGAAGGTGAAGCTTACCCACAAAGGAAAGAAGTATGAAATTTGAGCCGTTGTAAGTGGTGATACTATATCGATGGTAAGTTATATACAAGTTTCTAGGGTAGTTAAAGAATGTGTGCAATGTTGTTTGCTATATGTCAATGATGTCCATGAAAAGATAAAAATCAAGAACATTATAAATTCTTACAAAAAATAAAGATTGCTCTTCAAAAGATCTTTCTTATCAACTTCCCCTGAAAGGCCAAATGAGCATCATATATGGCAGCTCTCCTCCCAACATTACCCCTTATTGAGTTAGTCGTCCCCAACAAGAGAAAATCAGGAAGCAAGTGGAAGACCTACTTAGCCATGAATTAATTAAGCCTAGCAACTCACCTTTTTGTTCTCTAGTTCTTCTTGTTCAAAAGAAGGATGGAACTTTCAAAATGTGCATTGACTATCGCGCACTCGACAAAATCACAATATAGAACAAGTTTCCCATCCCTAGAATTATGATATCTTGGATCGTCTTGGAGGCGCCAATACTTTTAGCCGCAATGATTTGAGAAGAGCATATCACCAACTCAGGGTAATCCCACAAGATACACGACTGTTTTTCATACTTTATTTGGTTTATTAGAATTCTTGGTGGTTCCTTTTGGATTAACAAACCTCCAGCCACTTTCAACCGCACAATGAGCTGTATCTTTAGAGATCTACCATCAATATGTCAGCCTTTTCTTTGATGATATTCTTCTCTTTAGCAACAATAAAGAGGAGCATCTCTAGCATCTGGAAACGATTTTGGAGATACTTCAACAAAATAATGTCACGTGCGCACTAAACTTGTGCCACGTGGACAAGCTTCTGCTACAGTCTAGCGTCAGTCTTAGCTTAGGACCTAGCCTGGCATTTTGTGAGCCTCTAGAAGGATGTGCAAGGCAAGTCATAGTTGCGTACCCTCACTTGCACAGTTAAGTCACTTACGCATATAGGCATATGAACAATCACTTAAGTCATTTATTAATAAGTGACTTTGACATGACATTTATTAAAAGTAGATAGAGCAAATGGCTAAAAGACCTATAAAAGAAGCCCTTTGGGCGCTAGAGAAGCCAGAAGAGGCAGAAGATGAAGTAGTATCGATAGCACCCTCTTCTCAGCAGTACCTAACAGCCATCAACGTTTTTAGCCAGCCTTGGCGTTTTCCCTCAGCCTCTCCCACCAACGTTTTTCAGCCCTAAGCACCCTGAATTCAGCAATCGGCGCTTGGCGTTTTGGCTTGGCTCCTGCCTAGCTCAGTGTAGGGATCATCAGGACCTCTGTATCCTTAGCACCCAAGTACCTTCAGTACCCAAAGTACCCGCAATACCAAGTACTCGCAGTACCCAGCACTTAGCCTCTCAAGTAGCAAGCATCCACCGCAATATCCACTCCTTAGCCTCAGAACTACCTAGTATCAGTAGCATCAAGTATCCATTAGCATCCTCTTCTTCTTCTTCTTCTTCTTCTTCTTCTTCTCTCTCTCTCTCTCTCTCTCTCTCTCTCTCTCTCTCTCTCTCTCTCTCTCTCTCTCTCTCTCTCTCTCTCTCTCTCTCATTGCTGAATTTTTCTTTTCAAGTGAAGTAAGGTAACCTTGTGTTTGTGCGGAGTAATAGATTCGAGCTAATCCTTAAACACTTCCGCTGCACCTGACAAATAAGCTGTTTATAATGGTGCGAAAAGTGAGTTCACCATTCAAATGGATCCTGAAAAGATTAAGATACCTCAAGAATGGCCCAATCTTCATGATGTGCACAAGGTGCAACTTTCTTGGATTATGCTCTTATTATCATTGTTTCATCAAGCATTTTGCCCATGTAGCCTCTCCTCTTCATGTTCTCACAAAGAAGAAGAGCTCATTTCAATTGGTGTGGTGTTAAATCAAGAAAGTCATGTAGTAGCCTTTGAGAGCCGACGTTTAAATGATGCAAAGAAAAGGTATGACATCTATGAGAAAGCGCTTTTGGCTATCGTACATGCTTTAAAAATATGGAAGCATTACCTCCTAGGTAATGAGTTTCTCATAAGGACAAACCATCAAAGCTTTTAAGTACTTATAGACCCAAAAGCATCTATAGGTGAAATGTGTCTTGTCTATGTTTTAGTTTCATATCTTTATACCCCTGGCAAGCATAATGTAGTAGCACATGCACTTTCTAGGGTACCTCAAATCTCTACCATTACCATGGCTCATCATGAAGATTTTCAAGATGTGAAGAATGAGTATGACAAGTATTATGATTTTCAAGCAATATGGGTAAAGCTACAAGAAGAAGAGTCTCCTCCAAGTTATTACATCAAGGATGGATACCTTATGATGGATAATCGCCTCTCAGTTACTTTTTCTCTTCATTAGAAAGTGCTTAAAGAGAGTCATGATCCTCCTTATGCACGAAATAAAGGAAGGGGGCAGCCACGTTAAAGGCTTTAGAGAGCTTCTTCTACTAGTCCACATTGCGTAAAGACACCCATAACTACATCAAGGAATGCTTAAAATGTCAAAAGTCAAAGTTTGAAAGACAAAAGACTTCAGCATTGTTGCAGCAGCCATTGCCCATACCAGATAATCCTTGGGACTCTGTTACAATGGATTTTAATATCGGAAACCCAAAGACACCGCAAGGCAGTGATATGATTTGGGTAATCGTTTACAAGTTTAGTATAAAGTTCATTTCTTGCCACAAAACATTGAAGTCTTCACAAGCTATAAGGCCCTTCATTCAACACATTTTTAGGATATATGGTATGCCTTCAGAAATCATCCAATAGAAACTTCAAGTCACAAGTAATTTTTGGTGTGCTTTATTTGAAAATTTAAGGGCAACCTTAAAGTTCTCTTCATCTTTTCATCTTCAAACAAGAATTATGAATCTCACTCTTCTTGATATGTTGAAAGCTCATGTTAGTGAGTAGAAATCTTAGTAGGAAAAGTATCTCTCTTTATTGGAGTTTGCCTACAACAACACGCTACACTCATCTATAGGGAAAGCTCTCAATGAAAGATTCATGAAGGATTATCCCGACATTATCAGACAATAAGAAGAATTTTTTTAGCCGAGGACAACTCATTAAGAGCATGTAATAGAAAAAAATTCAAAAATTCGTATCCCTTTTACTAATTTATATCTAATTATATTTTCATTTTCCTTCTTTAAGTTAAAGGGTAGCCAGATAAGTGCATTTGAGTAGGCAAGTGCATTTGAGTAAGCCACTAATGAGTAGTCACAAGTTATGGTGGACCCACACAGTGGGTTAGAACATAAATTATGCACACTCCCACCTAGCTAACCGAACAGGGGCCTGTGGCTTGTAACTCTTGCATATCAGGGTCATACTCGCACATAGAAAGTATTAATGCCTTGGAGTGTGAGCTAGGCCCGCCCGAACATACAATTACAATCAATAAGATGGCATGATCATGAAAGTTTGTGCAATGCACATGTGTGGGTTGAATGTGTCACGGGGACCAGTACCCACCGGAAAAGAACAGACTAAACAACTTTAAGCACTTCAAATAACAATTGAACTGAAAGAGATAGAGAGTGCACGACACACGAGACACGGAGTGGTAGGGTTCCACCCCTAGAGAGCACAGGCCCCAATCGCTGGCGCCCTTTTCGGTATTTCTTTATATTGCTTGAACTCAAAGCATTTCCGATACTCCATCCTCTGCACCTTCACCCGAAAGCATGCCAGAGAATGAGTCCATGGAACATATTTAAAGGCCCTTGGCCTGTAAGGTGCAGCGGAAGAGAATGTTGAACTTTGCTCAAAATGAGTGCTCCGAACTGTGCTCAAGGGTTCCTTTTACTTACGGAAGGGAGAGCCTTTCGTTCCTTTAGTGGGAGAGTGCAAATGATCAGAAACAAAGCGGTAAACTGTGAATGAAGGTACTGAGACTGAGAGATAGAGAGAGAAGAATACGACACCAGAAAAGTTGTCAAACCCTCCTCCAAGGCCCCACTCTCTATGGCGAGAGCGGTCTCCTATTGATTGCACAAATCTCTACAATGGTCTGAATGCAATGGTCTTGCCGACGATGTCGATGACGATGAGACGGGCTGAAAACTGAAAACGCTAGGGGCTGAAATCTGCAAATCTTGTATCTACTGAATTCTGACTCTTATGTCGGTGACGACAACGATGACGACGCGACGACGATGCGCTGAAAACGCAGATGCTGAAATCTGCGAATAGCGAGCTGAATCTGCAAACTCTGGCTGATTTGACCGTGCGGCAAGAATCTATTGCGGGAAGGTGAGATCTGCGAGGTTTGGGGGCTGCGGTACGGAGTCTAACTGCTGAAAATACAAAACGCTGATGCTAATGGGGTACTTGTCGCCGGGAATCTGCAAACACTGAGGGAAATCTGCAAATGCAAAAACGCTAGGCTGATCTGCTGTCTCTGCAAAACGCTAGGGAATCTGCTATGAATCTGCTACCGCCGGGCTGATCTGCAACTGCAAAACGCTGGGGCTGATCTGCAATGGCTGAAAAACACTGGCTTTTCTTGATGGCTGAAAACACTAAGTTGTTCCGCCGGGGGTCTTGCTGAGAAGGTGCACTGCCAAACAACTCGGTCTCTGCTGCCTCTTTTGCCAGAAAGTGCTAGCCCTAGCTTTTCTTATATAAATTGCCCTACCCAGTTTCCCAAAAAAGTCACTTATTAATAATAAGTGAAAAATGGCTAAACTAGGGAAAATAGGTTCTGTTCACTGTAAAATGCTCCTGATGGAATCTAATGGTAATGTCGATGATCATGTTGTGTGCAACCAGAGGAAATGCAGCTACTCTAAGTGTTTGGACATGCACGGTCTGCGAGCAGACTCACAAAGGTGCCAGAACACTTCCTAAGCTAACTGAACCCTTGTCATGAAGTAGCTTGTCCGCATGCATATAGGGTTAGATGTGCACGTGACATGGCCTCTCAAAAGCAGTTACATAAAAAGCTTTCAAACTCAAAAGTGTTTGCCCAAAAGCACATGCTGAAAATCAGCCAACGCAATTTTAGGAAATCCGTACACCTACCACGTCAACAACCAGCAGCGTGAAATGCAGAGGTCCGTACAATCTGCCACGTGGCACTGCTAGTGCAAAACGGAGGCGTCCATACAGCTGCCACATCATTAGAAGTTAACGCCAATCTGTGTGTGTGTGTGTGTGTGTGTGTGTGTGTGTGTGTGTGTGTGTGTGTGTGTGTGTGTGTGTGTGTGTGTGGGTCCTGCTTTATTTAACCTCTTTAGGTCACTTAGGCCCCATCGAACGGGATCCCATAAGTTGGTGGGAACTCTTCTTTAAAAATAGGCCACTCAGCAAGACTTTTCAAGTTAGTGAAACTTCTTCTATTGCTTCTGCTTCTGCTTCTTCTAGGGTTTAGGTCCCTCGGTCAGGATCTGCAAGTTGGCTCCGTTCTTCAATGGCTTGACTCGTTAGCAATTTGTGACAGAATGCTTCAAATGCACGTAACTCTTAATGCGCATCTTGGGATGATGTTTTTAAGCTTCATTTGTATTCTACTCGAAAAGAGCTTTCATTTGATACCCATGTTGATGTGTCTTTTTGTTATCAATTTTTCACCAAGGAAGAAAGAAGATTCTAGAAAGTTCTAGAAGTCAAGGGCTGGAACAATGTGACATGAAACGTTTCGTGGTTTCAAGGTTTTGAAACGTTTCGTTTCGAAGCAAGAGAAAACGAAATAGAGGTTTCATTTTATATATATATATGTGTGTGTGTGTGTATATGTATGTGTTTATATCTATATTCACATTGCACATCTACGTGTGTGTGCTTGCATGTATATACACCCATAGAGAATTATGTGCACATAACTACATATATAGAAATGCATTTATATAGTATCACTAAAATTTAAATTTATAATTCACTCACATTTCAATTTGACAATTAAAGTATGAACCCAAGCAAAGTTAAAATAAGAAACAAAACGACATAAGAGATTAAACCTGTTGTGAATGTGTGTTGGACTGTGTGTGCGCGCATACATGCGTGAGTGTGCACGAGAGTGAGAATAGATTCACAAAAACCGACAAAAGCATGGCTAAAAAGAATTAGAATTAGATTTTTGTTGTGTTGCAAGTAGAGGACTCACACGTGCATGGTGGCAAAATAAACGATGCACTAGAAGTATATGTTTAAAAAAGAAACCTTGAAACTTATTTTATTGGGAATGCTTTGTGTTTCGTTCACTTTCGTAGAAACGTTCTACAAGTTTTCAAGTTTTGAGGCTTCAGACCACGAAATGGCTTTTTATGTCACTAAGGGCTAGAAGGATATAAAGCAAGCATTCTAGTAGAAAGACAAGTATCAAGACACTAGAGACGTATGTAAGGACACTTGTCAAAGATAACTCACCTTTTTTGACAAGTGACAAGACGCTTGTTTTAATGCTACCACATACCCTCCTTATTCAAGAGGCAACTTCATCTATAAAAACAGCTCCTTTTCCCTCATTTAAATGCACAAGAAATAAGCACTCTCTAGTAGTACAGGATGCTTACACATTCACAAGTTCACATCATTATCTCCATCAAGATGTTAGACCCAAATCGTGATCATTATGACTCATTTAGCCACCACATCCACATCTCTAACACATGTCTTGATGCACTAAATCTTGTCACTTTGTCATTCCTATCACCTCACTGGTTCCATGGAGACACATCAATGACCATCTCCACAAGATTGTACATTCCAAAAAGCATGCATCCGTGCAAATCCTAATCTACACTCGATTTTGGATCGATATTCACATAGTTTACACTGAATACTCAGATGCAAACAATCAATCTAGTCATCTCATCTAATCCAGAATTGTCCACTTTCTAGCCATCTCATCCTTCCAGAACTTTGGATGCACTAAGATCAAAATCAAATCATCTCATCTAGATAGAAATGTTGACACTGTAAAAACACAGTCACAAATCACATTTACATCTTTGGCGAACAAGACCTCAGAAATACATTGTGAGCTCTATGAATCATTTAGTTATCACATCCAAATCTTGCTAATCTTTCGCAGATGTCTAGATGCACTAATTCATCGGATCAATCATTAGTATCATCCCTATCGGTGACTTGAGACAAAATGCTTGAGTCATTTCATCTCTCACACTCAAACAGACAGACATTTTGTCATGGATGCTTGAGAGTCAGTCGCTCACTGCTTGCATCATTGCCTATGTCATCGCCTACATCATCGCTAGAAGGCTCTTGAAGAATCTAGAAGGATCTAGAAGATTCTAGAAGTTCTAAAAGTATCAAGGAGATTCTAGAAGTTTCTAGAAGCATGGAGAAGATTCCGAAAGATTCTAGAAGTTTCTGGAAAGCTCTAGAAAGTTAAGGATCCAGAAGCTTTTAGAAAAACTAGAAGGATCAAGAAGGATCAAGAAGGTTCTAGAAGATTCTAACCTCCTCAAGAAGAACCTAGAAAGTCCTAACCTCCTCAAGTAACCTCCTCAAGTAACCTCCTCATGCACTAGTATAAACAAGGGTCTTGGGCCACAAGCCCCTTAGTCTTGCCAACACCAGTTGTAAGGCTCTTATGAGGAAAGCCCTCTTCTAGTTCTTGTCTTATGTTCAAGTCTTGTCCTTGCAATCAATCCTTGTCTTGTACTCCAGTCGTGTAATCAAAGTCTTGTATCCAGCTCTCTTAATAAAGTATTAAGTCTTGCAATCAAGATTAAGCTTATCATCAAGTCCCAAGTTCTTGTACATTGTGAGCGCCTCCACTTGCTCTCTTCTAGCTCTATACGCGCTCATAAGAGTTTGGCAAGACCACCATCTCTTAATCTTCTCAAGCCATCATGGAGCCGACGATTGAAGGTGTCATCAACGCATTGCAAAAGCATCCAAGCTCAGTTACAAGAACTTCGCGAGAGTAACGCTCAACTTCAAGAAGGGCAACCACTAATCTTGGGACCGGCGTTGCAAAATCTTCAACGTCAAATTCAAGAGCTTCAAGAGACAAGCACACATCAAGCACAAGCTGCAAGATCTAGCTATTCTCAACAACATCAGAAGGAGCCGAAGGTCAGCATGCCTGAAAAATTTGATGGGACTAGATCAAAGTTTAGAGGTTTTCTCCAACAAGTGCGTCTCTTCATTCGAATGCAACGAGAGCGTTATCCAAATGATGCCTCTCAAGTAGGCCTTACTGGGACCCTCCTCTCAGGTACGGCTGTCACCAGCGTGCGACTACTATCTATCCTTTTTGTTGATTTCTTTCTTATTATTTATTTACTTTCACTTTTTGGAAACACCCCTCGAGAAATCTAACTGCCCTGCATTGCATAGCTAGTGTGGAACTGTCCAGAGGGAGTCCAGGCCTGAGGGCAAGAGAGCACTAAGGTTAGACAAGGACTATGGTTAGCCAAAGTCGGGTCATTGACTAGCCAAAGTGGAATCCTTTGCTACAGAGGCTACATTTCAGTTTTGGGTGTGGCTACAGTGTACAAAGGGGGTCAGATGACCTAGAAAGATACAATGGCAGCATCTCCTAAAATTTAGGGAACTGCTATTTTGGGACCTGAAAATGTGTTTGCGTCATTACCTCTGGAATGACAAGGAGAACATTTTAGTACTCTGCCATGAAGTCAATTGGGCAACCGGTTGGGAGATTTTTTGGCAGCAACCCCGAAACGGGAAAATGCTTGTAAATGCACCAAGTGGCACATTCTGGTGCACTTTCCTCATGCAGAAAAATGGGCGCTGATTTTTAAGCTGGGAGAGGCTCATTTTCAGTTTTGTCACAGGTTAAGAGCTATGGAGTGCTTCCTTTCCCTCCTATGTACAGTGCGGTGCCAGAAGTGATGCCTTGCACGCTACGCACTGCCCTCTCTCTCCCCTATGGCATTATGTTATGCCCCTCTAGTGGGCTTTTCAATTGACCAATGTACAGTTGTGTGGATTCATGCGCGATTGCCGAGGCAAGAGCCTCTTGCACAGGTACTGGATTAGCTAGCGGCTAATCCCCCCATAGGTATAGGTGAAATCGGAGAGGTTTCACGCCAGAAATCTCGTCCGATTCAAAGGGCAAGTAGCCCTACAGGTGCGGGAGCTCGAGGACTTGCTACGGATGCGATCGGCACGCGAAACGGAGCGCGAAATAGTAAATTACAGCCTGCTATGTATATTTGCAGGTTTAGGGTTTTGGCCCTAAACGGTCTGAAAACAGAGAATTCAACGTACTGCAGATTCTCGCCAGGTTTTGCAAAGTGCCCGTATGCGTCGGGAAAGTCATTCAATGCGTGGGAATACTGACAGTGAAGGATCCTAGTACAATTATGTTGCCGAAATCGGGCCGGAACAGTTGAAATTCAACCCTGTTTGTGTGGGACAGCTTGTAGGGAACCACAGCGTTTATTCCCTCTTTTGAAGAATAAAGAAATACCGAAAGGGGCGCCTAAGTTAGGGGCCAATCTGGTGTCGGTCTACTTATACAGGAGCAATCTAGCAGCCTGTATCCCTCTCCCCTTTGTTGTGTCTTGAAAGTACAGGTAAAGTGGGCAACAAATTAAATGGGTGAAAGCAAATAAGGTTTAAGTTAATGTCTACCGCCCTTTTTGGATTGAACAGGCCGGTTTCATGGTTCCATCGACGGGATTAAATCACTTTTTTCCATAGAAGTGAGCCTTGGTCAGTTTGGGCTTGAAGACACAGGGGATCATAGACCAGACACAGGGAATTGCAATTATGGCTGACAGACCAGATGATGTGACTGAAGAGGTTTCCTCTTCACAGGGTCAACAGACACATGAAGTGGGTGAGCCCTCAAGACCACCACAGACGGATGATGATATATTCAGGACCCAGTTGGCTACTGTTGTGGCTATGTTCACACAAGTAATGCAGAACCCGAGGTTTTTAGCCTTTCTGCAACCTCCTGTTCTGTCTCAGCAAGTTGGGTCACTGGATCATATTCAAAAGCCTGTTAAGGCTCGAGCACAGGTGATTCATACTGCACAATCAATGGAAACACCTGTACACTTGACGGAGAACATGCAATCTCCACAACCTGTGCCTAAGGTGCAAGAACAGGTGGCTGAGATGCGAGTCTTTCAAGCTGTATCAGTTCAGCCAGCCACTTTTCACCAGCCTATAGCTGGTTCTAATGGGCAGGGAAGCAACCTACAGGCTATGCAACAGGTCTTCCCACCACCTTCAGTACACCCTGGCTATTTTGGAGGTGGATCGGTATTCCAGAGCATGGCTGGTCATGCACCTGGAAATCAGTTTTACACCCCAGGAACAGTGTTCGGGGGTGCTCAAACGATGATGCCTAACCCTATGTATGGTGTCACGGGCATGCTACCAGGGTTTCAAAGCACTCAAGGCCAATTTGGGATGCCACATGCAAATTTTGGTATGGCTGGAATTACAAATCAACAGCCAAATATGGCATTTCCAGGTCAAAGCAACCTACAGGCTATGCAACAGGTCTTCCCACCACCTTCAGTACACCCTAGCTATTTTGGAGGTGGATCGGTATTCCAGAGCATGGCTGGTCATGCACCTGGAAATCAGTTTTATACGCCAAGAACAGTGTTCGGGGGTGCTCAAACGATGATGCCTAACCCTATGTATGGTGTCACGGGCATGCTACCAGGGTTTCAAAGCACTCAGGGCCAATTTGGGATGCCACAGGCAAATTTTGGTATGGCTGGAATTACAAATCAGCAGCCAAATATGGCATTTCCAGGTCAACTTAATTGCGGTCAAGGAACACAAATGAACCCTAACAGTGTTCCCATGTTTCAATCACTTCCATATAACAATTTAACGCCGCTGAAGAGGCCAACTCCATACAAAGAAGGTGGCAAAGGTGTGACTTTCACGACATTTACAGGGTTTGATGACAGGAAGAAGGCTCTCTCATTCCTCCAGCAATTTGGCAAGGCTTATGCAGGGGGAAACTTTACAGAGGCTTCAAAGGTCCGCAAGGCAGCCACTTTCTTGACAGAGAATGCGGGACAATGGTGGACAACTTTATTGCTTCAAGGGCAAGCTCCGTCCACATGGATTTACTTCAAGCAGATTTTTGCAGCAGCATGGTTATCTGATGACTTTGAAGCGGATGTCATGACAGAATGGCACCAGCTTAATGTTGCTACTTGCAAGAATCTGGATGACTACAATCGGAAGTTTTGGAAAGCTCTACTTCCAGTAACTTCCTATAGGTTTGTGCCATTAACAGAACAAATTGAAAAATAGTGTTGTGGCCTACCCAAAGGATTGAGAAAATACTGCACGAAGACCAAAGTCACTACTTTGACGCAGCTCATCGAGGTAGCAAACACTGGCAATGGTTTGCTCAAGGGAGAAGATTGTGAATTCAATACGGGCGTCAAGGATCAGCCAAGAAAAATTCAGCGAAGAAGTATGTTCCCAAGGAGGCTCCGAAAGGGACTCCGGAGCCAGCCAACGCAGGGAAAGACAAAGCTACGGCTGAATCAGAAAAGGGACCAGCGAAGAAATGGAAAAGACGTTTTCCTCGCAAGTCGGAAGAGCAAAAGAAGGTCCTGAGGACAGAGAACAAATGCTTTATATGTGAGCAGCCTGGCCACATTGCTTACAACTGTCCTACAAAGAAAAGGCCAACTGATTCTGATGACAAGAAAGACAAGAAAGGAAAGAAGCCCATGGCTGGTCTAGTGCCAGATATGGTGGGAGACAAGCCAAATTCAGATGCAAGTGAGCTTTGCAGAGCATGGGGAAAGGTCAGGGATCAAACAGTGCTTATTTTCTTTGATCCAAGTACCAAAGCCAACTTCATTTCCCCAGAATTGGCTTCCAATTTGGAAATCAGACCTGAAGAGATGGGGTATACAGCAGAGGCAGGTTTGGCATGTCCTGGCCATACAGAGGCTGTGACACCCATCATTGGAAAGTTGCATCTACATATCCAGTCCTATGTAGATGCTGAAGAATTTTACATCATGCCATTGGACGGATGTGATGTGTTGTTAGGTATTCCTTGGTTATTTCGTGTACAGGAAATCATGGTTGCCTACAACAAAAAGATCACTGTACAGAGCAGGAGAAAGACTCACATTCTGGATGTAAAGCTTAAAGGGGAGTCTATTCCCACTATATCAGCTTCTGCTATTCTTCTGTAATGAAAAAGCATCTTTCTGCGTACTTGGTTTTTGCACGTGAAGTGTCAGATTGTGATGAATCAAATTTATCTGTGCTGGACAAAGAAAGGTCAATGTTTTTACAACAGTATAGTGACTGTTTTTCCGATTCATTACCGTCTCAATTACCGCCAGAGAGACCCGAGGACCATGCGATAGATTTGGTGCCAGGCAGTAGCCCACCAAATAAGCCTCCGTTAAGGGTTAGTGCGGCTCAGCAGAAAGAGATAATGGGCCAAGTACAGGAGCTGTTAGAAAAGGGGCTGATTCAGCCCAGTTCATCTCCATTCTGTCCTCCAGTGTTGTTGGTGCAGAAAAAGGATGACTCATGGCGTATGTGCATCGACTACCGTGCACTCAACAAGAATACTATCAAGAATAGGTTCCCTATACCTAGAATTGATGATATTCTAGACAAATTAGAAGGAGCAGCTATGTTTAGCAGGATAGATCTAAAGAGTGGGTACCATCAGATCCGCATTAGATGAGAGGATGTGCACAAGACTGCTTTTAGAACAACGTTTGGCCTTTAGGAATTTTTAGTGATGCCCTTTGGTCTCACAAATGCTCCTGCTACGTCAATAGGATGATGGACAGAATTTTCCGTCCACACCAGCAGTTTGTTGGTACATTCTTTGATGACATGATAGTCTACTCAAAGAATGAAGAGGAGCATAGGCATCACTTGGCCATTGTGTTCGAAGAGCTACGCAGTCATAGGTTGCTCATCAATGCAAAGAAAAGTGAATTTTTTCTGGAAGAGATCCATTTTCTGGGACACATTGTCTCAAAGGATGGTGTCAGAATGGATCCTGCAAAAGTTGAAGCGATCGAGTCATGGCCAGATTTATAGACGGTGCACGATGTCCGAAGCTTCTTGGGACTATGCTCCTATTACAGAAGGTTTATCCGAAATTTCGCTGAGATTGCTTCACCTTTACATGCTCTTCAAAAGAAGGCAGTCACCTTTAGATGGACACAGAAAGAGATTTCGGCTTTAATCTCTTAAAGGAAAAGATGACTTCAGATCCAGTCATTGTGTTGCCAGATCTTAGGAAGTCATTTGTGGTCCAGTGTGACGCCTGTGGTAGTAGCATTGGTGCAGTGCTAATGCAAGATGGCAGGGTAGTAGCCTATGAGAGCAGAATTTTGCAAGGGCCAGAGATGACCATGCAGGTCTATGAGAAAGAGTTACTGGCTGTGATTCATGCGCTCTTAAGTTGGAAACTCTACCTGCTAGATGCAGACTTTGTTGTCCAAACGGACCATCAGACCTTGCGATACTTCTTGACACAGACAAAGTTATCTGAGAAGCATATGCGATGGGCAAATATCTTGTCCATGTTCCATTTTCAGATTGTACATGTGGAAGGCAAGAAGAACGTTGTGGCTGATGCCTTGTCAAGGAAGCCACAAATTTCAGTTGTGTCAATTCCTTATCATCATGAACTTGATGATATGAGGGAACAGTATCCAAATGATGAAGATTTTGCAAGGGTCTTCGAACAGCTAATGGATGGACAACGTCATGAACACTATCTTCTCAAAGATGGGTTCATGATGATGCATGGCAGATTGTGTGTCACAAAGCCATTGCGACGCAAAGTTATGGAAGAAAGTCATGTCCCACCGTATGCAGGGCATCGTGGTATCGATGCTACAGTTAAAGCGGTTAAGACATTCTTCTACTGGCCTACATTGAGAAGAGATGTGGATGCCTTTATGCGAGAATGCCTAATTTGCCAGAAGGTCAAGTTTGACAGGCAAAGGGCACCAGGGTTATTGCAACCACTACCTATTCCAGATAAACCATGGGAAAGTATTGCTATGGATTTTATCTTTGATCTTTCGAGAACGCAGACACGAAACGATAGTATTTGGACCATTATTTGCAGATTTAGCAAGCAGGCTGATTTTATTCCTGTCAGGAAGAAGATAAAACCAGATCAGATGGCACGCTTGTTTATGAGCAATATTTTCAAGTATCATGGCATGCCACAGTCGATTGTTAGCGACCGTGATCCACGCATGACAAGTTTGTTCTGGAGAGGCTTGTTTGAGAATATGGGCACAACGCTCAAATTCTCTTCGTCATTTCATCCTCAAACAGATGGGCAGTCAGAAGAGGCAAATTCTACTGTCCTAGATCTGCTAAAGTGCTACGTATCAAAGCATAAAGGAAAGTGGGAGCAATATTTTCCATTGGTGGAGTATGCATACAATAATACAGTGCATTCATCGACTGGCAAGGCACCTTTTGAGATAGTTGAAGGTGGCAAGAAAGTTCCTCCCATACTGCATACAAAGGACAAGATATTTGAAGCAGATAAGTATGTTTAGGACATGGATGAAATGTACAAGAAGGTCAAAGTGGCCTTAGAAAAGACTCAGGCAAAGCAAAAGAAAGCAGCTAATCGTCACCGTCGTGAAGTAGTATATTCACTTGGTGATTGGGTGCTTTTACGCTTTGAAAAGGCAAGGTTAAAGAAGATGAAGGGCAAGGAAAGACTGTTTCCAAAGCTCAGCATGCGTTACTATGGGCCTTTTCAAGTGTGTGACATAATCAGTGATGTTGCATATAGGCTGAAATTGCCTGACAGTTGGAAGATTCACAATGCGTTTCATGTGAGTCTTCTCAGACCCTATGTGGGTGATGTGCCAGAAGATATGCCAGCTGAAGATCAGTCGGAAGTCGAGGAACTTGACGAGATCTTGGTCCCGGAACAGATTTTGGCACACAAAGAAAGGAAAGTGAAAGGCAAGGTCGCTAGGCGTTACTTGGTAAAGTTCAGAAACTATCCACCAATGGATGCTAAGTGGATGGAAGAAGGTGAACTTGCAGAGTCACCAATTATGTTATCACTTTACCTTGAATGAAGGCTTCGATTTGCAACCTACCTTGACCCCTTGAGTTTCAAAGCTACATGGATTGTCAGTGTGACAATGGCTTCTGAAACAAATGATGTACATGGTATTTAAAGTGAGCTCAAATGAAATACCTGTTACATGAATGTTAGAGCTGTACAGATTGTCAGTTTGGCAATTGCTCTTATGGAATGTCCAAAAGTTTGGTTAGTGCTATAGAAGTGAGTATTTCTTGCCAGTTTGTCAAGGATACAGTAATTGCTTCTATTAAAGGGTACATGTGTAACTGCATTCTTAAACTGTCGGTTTGGGTATACTCGAAAGTGTTACTGGATCCAACGTGTACTATAAGACAGTGGCAAAATGTGCAGCTACCATTTTGTCATTGGAAAGTTAGTGACTCAAAGCAATGGCAGAGTGCGAAGCTACTACTATGTCATTGAGACAGGGTTCACACGCAGGCAATACATGTGTCAACGAGGTGTTGAATACACCAGGGTTGACAATGAGCATGTATGTGTCGTACATGTGTCGACAGGTGTTGAATACATCAGTGTTGACTGTGAGCATGTACGACATAGATGCAAACGAGGACGTTTGAGATTTCAAGAGGGGAATATGTTACCAGCGTGTGACTACTATCTATCCTTTTTGTTGATTTCTTTCTTATTATTTATTTACTTTCACTTTTTGGAAACACCCCTCGAGAAATCTAACTGCCTTGCATTGCATAGCTAGTGTGGAACTGTCCAGAGGGAGTCCATGCCTGAGGGCAAGAGAGCACTAAGGTTGGACAAGGACTATGGTTAGCCAAAGTGGGGTCATTGACTAGCCAAAGTGGAATCCTTTGCTACAGAGGCTACATTTCAGTTTTGGGTGTGGCTGCAGTGTACAAAGGGGGTTAGATGACCTAGAAAGATACAATGGCAGCATCTCCTAAAATTTAGGGAACTGCTATTTTGGGACCTGAAAATGTGTTTGCGTCATTACCTCTGGAATGACAAGGAGAACATTTTAGTACTCTGCCGTGAAGTCAACTGGGTAACCGGTTGGAGATTTTTAGGCGGCAACCCCGAAACGGGAAAATGCTTGTAAATGTGCCAAGTGGCACATTCTGGTGCACTTTCCTCATGCAAAAAAATGGGCGCTGATTTTTAAGCTGGGAGAGGCTCATTTTCAGTTTTGTCACAGGTTAAGAGCTATGGAGTGCTTCCTTTCCCTCCTATGTACAGTGCGGTGCCAGGAGTGATGCCCTGCACGCTACGCACTGCCCTCTCTCTCCCCTATGGCAGTATGTTATGCCCCTGTAGTGGGCTTTTCATTTGACCAATGTACAGTTGTGTGGATTCATGCGCGATTGCCGAGGCAAGAGCCTCTTGCACAGTTACTGGATTAGCTAGCGGCTAATCCCCCGCAGGTACAGGTGAATTCGGAGAGGTTTCACGCCAGAAATCTCGTCCAATTCAAAGGGCAAGTAGCCCTACAGGTGCGGAAGCTCGAGGACTTGCTACGGATGCGACCGGCACGCGAAACGGAGCCCGAAACAGTAAATTACAGCCTGCTGTGTATTTTTGCAGGTTTAGGGTTTTGGCCCTAAACGGTCCCTAATACCCCCAAGAGGTTCGGGGATGCGAGCGGACTGTTGTACAGGTGATCTGGCGCATTTTCGGGGCTGAAAACAGAGAATTCAGCGTGCTGCAGATTCTCGCCAGGTTTTGCAAAGTGCCCGTATGCGTCGGGAAAGTCATTCAATGCGTGGGAATACTGACTGTGAAGGGTCCTAGTACAGTTATGCTGCCGAAATCGGGCCAGAACAGTTGAAATTCATCCCAGTTTGTGCGGGGCAGCTTGTAGGGAACCACAGCGTTCATTCCCTCTTTTGAAGAATAAAGAAATACCGAAAGGGGCGCCTAAGTTAGGGGCCAATCTGGTGTCGGTCTACTTATACAGGTGCAATCTAGCAGCCTGTATCCCTCTCCCCTTTGTTGTGTCTTGAAAGTACAGGTAAAGTGGGCGACAAATTAAATGGGTGAAAGCAAATAAGGTTTAAGTTAAAGTCTACCGCCCTTTTTGGATTGAACAGGCCGGTTTCAACGGCTCTCTCCTAGTTTGCTCCCTTACTTGAAAAAGAATCTCCTCTTCTTCATGACTTTGAAGCTTTTGTGCAGGAGTTCTCTGCAACCTTTGGGGATACTAATAGAGCAAGGGTTTCTGAAACCAAACTTAGAAATCTCCGCCAAGGATCAAGACCTGCATCCATCTATGCATCCGAATTTCAACAGCTCACTTGTGATCTGACTTGGCATGAGGAATATTTCATTAGCCAATTTCGGAGGGGATTAAAGGATGACGTAAAAGATCTTTTATTGACTATGCCAAAGGTTCGCACACTAAGCGAGTTCATCTCTCAAGCAATAGAATGTGATAATCGACTATTTGAGAGGAGACAAGACAGGCGTCTTGGGGCACCGTTGCGACCCCAAACAGAAGTGACACATAATGGCTACACACCTCAACAGGGCCATAAATCAAGCATTGAGCCGATGCAAATTGATTCAGCACGGTTTCAACCTCTCTCTCAGCCCAAGAGAAGCAAAGGCAACGCATTAATGGCTTATGTATGTATTGTGGAGAGCAGGGACACATAGTTCAACAGTGTCCAAGGAAGAGAAGGATGAAGGTTCATGGTGCAATGGCCTCAACCTGTTCGGAAAACATGGATGTCCAACCCCAATAGAGGCCGACCGGTTGGACAAAAGACAAGCAAAAAAAGGTCTCTTTCTTCCCGCTGATTCCACTTCAAGTTTTATGCTACCAGTTAAGATCCATACGCCGGGTAGGCACATGGATTGTGAAGCATTACTAGATTCAAGCGCAACGGCGTGCTTCATGGACAAAGAATTTGCAAAAGAACAAGGCATACCACTTGTGGAGAAGTCCAATCCAGCAACTGTAGAAGTCATTGATGGTCGTCCCCTCGCTTCAGGGGATGTCAAGTATGAAACTCGCCCCTTACAAGTAACATTGCAAGAGCATGTTTCAAGAATAGCATTCAATATTATACAAAGCCCAAGCAGTCCAATTGTTATTGGGCTACCGTGGCTTGAATTACATAATCCTGACATCGATTGGAGGGCTCGGAGAATTGAACCACGAAAAGTCCAAAAGAAGAAGGAAAGGCATAATAGGCCTATATATCTTGGAGCCAAGGTCTTCATGCGTGCAGCCAAAAAGTATCCAACTTTCCTGATATTTGCAACACCAACCGACACGTCGACAACAAAAACCATGGAGAGTTTGCCACGTCAATATCAAGATTACAATGATGTTTTTGAGAAGAAGAATGCAGACCTCTTACCGGAGCATCGACCCTATGATTGTGCTATAGAGCTTCAGGAGGGAACTCAACCCCCTTTTGGCCCAATATACAAGCTATCTCAAGATGAATTGGTACAATTACGGAAAAATATTGATGAGAATCTTGCTAAGGGGTTCATACGGCATTCAAAGTCCCCAGCAGGAGCTCCAATACTCTTTGTAAAAAAGAAGGACGGAACTCTCCGGATGTGCGTGGATTGTAGGGGCCTAAACAAGATCACCGTCAAGAATCACTATCCCCTTCCCTTGATCCCAGAGCTTCTTGAGCGCCTTGGCAAGGCAAGAATATTTACAAAACTAGATCTTCGCGGTGCTTACAACCTAGTCAGAATCAAAGAAGGTGATGAATGGAAGACAGCCTTTCGGACAAGGTATGGCCACTTTGAATATACCGTCATGCCATTTGGTCTCACAAATGCCCCAGCTGTTTTTCAACATTTAATGAACGATATCTTTCGGGAGTATTTGGATTATTTTGTGGTAATATATTTGGATGATATCTTGATATTTTCCAAGGATCGAGAAGAGCATGAGCATCATGTACTATTAGTGCTTGAAAAGCTTCATGCATCAGGGTTATATGCAAAGTTGGAGAAGTGCTCTTTTTATCAATCTAGGTGGAATTTCTTGGTTATGTAATTTCTGAAAAGGGAATCTCCATGGATCCAAAGAAGGTTCAAACCATCCTTGATTGGGAGACACCCACCTCGGTAAGAGACGTTCAATGTTTCCTCGGATTTGCAATTTTTTATCGTATCTTTATACAGGGATACTCCAAGGTGGTTACAGCACTCACAAGGTTGACAGGCCATAATAAGTTTGTTTGGGACTCAGAGGCCGCGAAAGCATTTCAGACTCTCAAGCAAGCTTTAACGACGGCACCCATTCTAATTCACGCAGATCCTACAAAGCCTTTCATCCTAGAAACAGACACTTCAGATTTTGCCCTTGGCGCTATTCTATCCAAGTAGGAGAGGATAGTCGAGTACATCCAATGGCTTTTCATTCCCGCAAGTTCTCAACTGCAGAAATCAATTATGAAATCCATGACAAAGAGCTCTTAGCAATCATCGACTCCTTCGACACTTGGCGTCACCTACTTGAAGGAGCTCCTCATAAGATCACTGTCTATATAGATCACAAGAATTTGGAATACTTCATGACATCCCGCGTATTGAATCGTCGCCAAGCCAAGTGGAGTGGTATCCTATCAAGGTTTGATTTTCTTATCTCTTATAGACCTGGCCGTCAACAAGCTAAACCAGATGCCTTATAAATAAGATCCTACCTTGCACCTAGAGAAGGCGACGTAGCATTTGATCAACAGCAGTCAGTGATTTTGAAACCTGAGCAGCTTAAGCTAAACGCCACCGTGAGCCAAGCTCCTGAAGATTCTACTTTTCTTTCTAAGGTGAGGACGCAAATTGCCAAAGACCCACTTGCTCAGAATATTAGACAACAACTACAAGGGCAAGAGATTAATGAGGACTTTCAAGAAATTGATGGACTAATTTACTTTAAGGGTCTTCTCTATATTCCGCCAGGACCAACACGCTTGGAGGTACTTCAGCAACGGCATGATCTTCTATCAGCAGGGCATTTTGGAGTTTATTAAACCAATTGAGCTTCTCTCCCGTGACTTTTGGTTGGTGGCCTCAAATGTGGAAACTTGTCAAGGAGTATGTAGGCACTTATGACACTTGCAATAGATCAAAGGCCCCTCGTCATCGTCCTTATGGGTTACTCAATCCCTTGCCCATTCCAACCAAACCATGGTCATCCATCTCCATGGATTTCATTGTAGAGCTACCCTTGTCACAAGGATTTGACTCCATTTTAGTAGTCGTGGATCGATTTACAAAAATGGCACACTTCATTCGAACCACTAAAACCATCACCAGCGAAGGTACGGCCAAACTCTTTCTACAGCATATCTATCGTTAGGCCTTTGCAGATGCAAAAACGCTAGGGTTGCTGATGGGGGTCCTGCTGAGAAGTTGTCTGTTGAACGCAGAGTTCCTGCTGCCTCTTCTAGAAGAAATGCTAGCGCTAGGGTTTTCTGATGTACTTGCTTAGTGAATTTTCCCTACCCATTTTCCAACAAAAGTCACTTAAAAATAATAAGTAAAAAGTGTCAAAAATAGGGAAAATAGATCTATGCACTGTAAAAATGCTACTGATAGGTTCTGATGGAAATCTGATGATCATGTTGTGTGCAACCAAAGGATATGCATCTACTCTAAGTGTATGGACATGCACGATCTGCGAACAGACTCACAAGAGTGCCAGAACACTTCCTAAGCTAGGCTAACTGAACTGAACTAAACCCATGTCATGAAGTAGCTTATCCACGTACACATAGGGTTAAATGTGCACATGACATCTCCTCCTTTTCAAAGTGGTGAGGTATTGGTACCGAATTGTATGGCGTCGAGGGAGATCGCCAAAAGGGTTTGGAATCCTGGAAAGGACTCTTCGCCGGCCCACTCTGAGCGTGGGTCATACGATACTTGAACTTCATAAAGGTCTGCCATGCTTGCTTCTTTGGGCCGTGCCGAAAGCAACACAAAGTTATATGTGGCTCCTTCAATGCTTCAACTTCGTCCATAGTCATGAGTCTACCTTCTTCAAGAATCTCCGAGGCTGAAAATTCATGAAACCACTTCCAACACAAAAACATGAACATACCCATTCCATGTAAAGTGACTGGAAAAATTCTAGTCTTCCTAAAAGACTGTGCATGCAATGTAGATGAACATATAGACGGAGTGCCAAACCGTTCATCAAACACACGCAAACAATGGAATCGAAACTTGTCTTTCTGATCTAAATCAATCAACTGTGGCAAATCACTATGGAAATGTCTATGCTTGATGCTCAATCCTTCTTGTGCTCTTTCAGATACTGTGTCATGCAAAGGAAGAGTCATGGAATGTGAATTCCTTGAATGCAAACATTTCATCTTTTCATGAGTAATCCGCATACATCCGCGCTCATTAATGAGTGAATCGTGTTCATCGTACAATATGTCATGCCTATGAAAAGGGATCACATAAGGACGGTGATTAAAATACAGGAAAGCATCACGAATGAAACACTCGAACAATGTGTGTTGACTAATCATTCAAACACATAATACTTCTTGTGGAGTTCTTTGGACCTCGACTCGAGAGCCAAGATCGGTTCTTCGTGATCGATCGAATCTGCAATGAGGTTAGCTTCACTAGACAAAGTATCAACTAAACCATCACCCTTGTGAACAATCACATCATTATTCTGCAAATCACCATGCTCGTGAATAATCACATCTTGATCATGCAAATCATCATGTTAATCATTATCATGCAATTCCTGTGTGTCTTGCTTTGGAGAAGACAAGACTGAGAGAGTCTCCTTCTTCCAAATCTCTTTAAGCTGCGCCTACACATTAGAAAAGAGTCGGAACAATGCGGATTTCCTTTCGTTGTGCTCACGCTCTATGGCTGCCATTCTTTCTTCGTTTTCACGAGCTAAGGCTACCATGCTTTCTTTGTGTTCGCGGGCTATTTTTGCTTTTCTTTCTGCTCTTCTTGCTTCGCGTTCTAACTTCCTGTCCATCATCATCTTGTCGAAAGCCTCCATAGGAGTTAGTGCAATCCTTTGCGTAGATGGGGAAGAGGGAGGGTCAGAAAACTAGAAGGCAGAACACTGTCAAAGCTCTGATACCAATGTAAGGTGCAACGGAAGTGAATGTTGAACTTTGCTCAAGATGAGTACTCCGAACTGTGCTCAAGGGTTTCTCTTACTTACGAAAGGGAGAGCCTTCGGTTATTTTAGTGAGAGAGTGCAATGGACACAAACAAAGTGAATGACATTGTGAATGAAGGTGCTGAGACTGAGAGATAGAGAGAGAAGAATACGACACCAAAATGTTGTCAAACCCTCCTCCGAAGGCCCCACTCTCTATGGCGAGAGCGGTCTACTATTAATTGCACAAATCTCTACAATGCTTGGACTTACCTACAATGTCGGCGACAATGAGAACGATGACGAGACGGGCTAAAATCTGAAAACGCTAATGGCTGAAATCTGCAAATCTTTATCTGCTGAATTCTGACTCTATGTCGGTGACGATGTCAATGGCGACGATGCGACGACGACGCCGCACTGAAAACGCAGATGCTGAAATCTGCGTTTTTCGGGCTGAATCTGCAAACTACGCTAGATCTGATCATGCGACGAGGATCTGCTGCGGGAAGGTGAGATCAGTGAGGTTTAGGACTTGCTCTGCGAAAACTGTCTGCTGAAAACTGAAAACGCTGGTGCTTCTTGGGGTTCCGTCGCGGTGAATCTGCAAAACGCTAGGGTTGATGCCTGATCCAAAAATGCTAGGGCTCAATCTGTCTTCTGTTGCCAAAACGCTAAGGTTCCTGCTGTCTTGCTGCTACCGGGGCTGATCTGCTGTGCAAGAACGCCAGGGCTGATCCGGGATGAAAACGCTATTGGGAAACAAGCAAACTGAAACACCTCTATAGCGATGTCACCCAAGAGCGTTGAAAGAGAACTACAAGACACCAAAAGCTTCGCAAAATCCTTTTGAAACACCACAAGTCCAATAGGAGTAGACCCTTGGGAATTTACTAGCCGTCGCCCACCCAAGAGACTATGTCACATAGGAGCAAAACCCTGTCAAAGCACGGATTTACAGCACACGCCGACCAATGCATATGAAGACAAGGGCCTCCCCTTTCACCATTGGACATCACAAAACCACAACTTCAACATCAATTCCACAATTCATAGATACATGCCCTCCGAATCTGTCTACACACAATTTGCCACTAGGCTGCCATAGCCATAACCCTGCAGAGAACTAGTCGTAACCTGATGAGCACAACTCCAATTGGGGCACTTTAAAGCTTGAGAGAGCTTGAAAAATGACTGGCGAGAAAGCTGAAGATGACCAAAATTGATTCCATACGCCCCCATGAGCAAAATTGACGCGAACAGAGAGCTGTCCCAACACGACTACACATAGAGAAGGCTAGTCGGGGCAAAAAACTGCATCCAAGAGCACCAAGGAGACAGAACGAGCTAAAACCTGCAAATTTCTGATCTTTGGCTGAACTTTTTTTAAGTTTGTACATGAGTTTAAGTTATATACAAGGCTCACTTCAAAAAACTCACTCACGGGCACTTATAGTAGCCCGACAGCTGTCACTAGACTAGCGACTTGCAGTGCATGTACATGTGCTTGCTAAACCAAGTTAAAAATCTCACAAAAAGAAAGCCCATACACACTTTTGAGATCGGACCTCGTGTCCGTATGTACAAATTTACAAAAAACGGGGTTCTCAAAATGCGTGCAACGCTAAGCCTTTGTTGATGCAAAAAAGCTAGGGTTGTTGATGGGGGTCTTGCTGAGAAGTTGCCTGTTGAACGCGGAGTTCCTGCTACCTCTTTTGCCAGAAATGCTAGCGCTAGGGTTTTCTTATGTACTTGCTTAGTGAATTTGCCCTATCCATTTTCCAACAAAAGTCACTTAAAAATAATAAGTGAAAAATGTCGAATAGGAAAAATAGGTCTATGCATTGTAAAAATGCTCCTTATGGGTTCTAATGAAAATCTGATGATCATGCTGTGTGCAACCAGAGGATATGCATCTACTCTAAGTGTTTGGACATGCACGGTCTGCAAACAGACTCACAAAAGTGCCAGAACACTTCCTAAGCTTGGCTAACTGAACTGAACCCATGTCATGAAGAAGCTTGTCCACGTACACATAGGGTTAGATGTGCATGTGACACTTATTGATAAGGAAGATAAGCTATCAAGATAAGTGAAGGCACTTATCTAAAATGTGCACACAGAGAGGGCTTCTCTTCTCATTTTACACTTCTCTCCTTCATTTTCTCAAGGTGAAAACTTGAGAGTAAGCTTGAGAAAGCCATAGCTAAGCCTCTTTCACACACACACACACACACACCCTCTTCAAGAGAAGCCATGGCCAAAACCCTAATGAAGCTTTCTAGGTTGGATCAGTTCGTACGTGCTCATCCGTACTAAACGGGACGTCCGTACTGATCCGTACTGTACATGGACTGATCGTACTGTACGGATTTATTTATTTTTGAAATTTTTCTTTTTTTTTTGGCGGCCTCATGGCAGCGACGAGGGTCCAAACATTTTCACATATTTCAGCAAGGTGTTTTTATTTAAGTATGCTCTATTAGGAGCCATTTTGGCTTAACATTTGTCACGATTGTGGGTCGCTCCTTATTAGCAGTTGTGGGCTACTTGAAGCAATGTTATGTTCACACTTCTGACTCTTTATTATGTAGTATGTACACTTTCATTGTTCGATTGTTAACATGTACTTTCATTGATGAATGCTTGAAGGTTTTTCATTGTTCTTTTGTCACCAGATACAAATGTTTAATGTATGTTTTACACGATCGTTACTTGGTACTTGGCTAGTGAATCTCCAATTGATAATGTGTAGTAATTTGTCCCAAGTAGTTTGCATGATATACATTTTCTTAATCTCTAATGAATAACATATTTTTTTACAAATTTTCTCTCATTTACTGATTTTTTACAAAGGTGCGTATTTTCACGCACATAAAAAATTTACCCATACAGAACGACGTACAGTACGTACCGTACATTACATATAGTACCACCTTGGAAGTTTTTCATAACTTGACCTTCTTCCCATTACACTCTTCCTCTCCTCTCTCCGAACCCTCAAGCTTTCCATAGCTTGAATCTCGTTTATCTCATTCCTTTCTCTCAATCCAAGCAACAAAATCGGTGGTCTTCAAGTGAAGGTAAAGAGAAAGACAGACGACTACGCCACCAAGATTCTTCGATAATTCCCAAAGCGAGGAGAAGACTCTACCATACATACACTAAGGTAATGTTTTCTTGTTTTCCTATCAAGCAACCGGTTCCTGGCTTGGTACCTGCAGCACAGTCGCCTCCTATTGGCAAGGTCGAGGACATCACAGATTCCAACCTTGGATCCGATCTCTTGGCAGAACTTGGCAATGAATCTGCATTAGCTTCGCCCATCTACGGGCCACACACCTCTCCAACCTCCCCTTGCCAAAATTCTCTTTGAGAAATGACCATGCCGACATCTCAGGATGGAGGAGGCCAATCAGAGGACGCCCTTGCTCTTATCAAGGAGCAAATGGCTGCCCTTTCAACCAGCCTCGCAGCAATCAATATTTGCCTGAAGCAATTGCAAATGCAAACCTCTTCACGAACTCCCCATCCTGCTTCTCGGACTCCACATGCTGCTTCTCCGCCATCTTCTTCCAAAGATTCTAGACCCAACTGCTGAGATAGACAATCGTGAACTTCAACTAGTTCATAAAATTTTTGATAATTCTCACAAGAAGAAACTAGACGTTAAACTCTCTGAGCCTTGTAATGGTCGCCGCTATTCAAGATGGAGGTCTACTTGTCCAACACGGATTTAGTCGAAAGCAAAAAGATTGCACTTGCTAGTTCTCTGTTAAAAGACAACATTTCTTTGTTGGCAACGACGGGTTGCTGATAACAAACATACACCTTCTTGGGATAAATTCCGGCGCGCTATTCGCAAGGCGTTCAAACCTGTCAATGCGGATTTTCATGTCCGGTCCTCTCTTTGCCACCTAAGCCAGACTCGTTCCTTGGCCACGTATATCACAGAGTTTCAAAGATTAACTGTGGGGATAGAGAATCTCAACACCTCTAATAAACTAAGTTTCATAGACGGGCTTGAGCCAACCCAGAAGGATAATGTTCACAAGTACGACCCTACCACCTTGGATGCTGCAATCGCCTGCGTGGAACGTTCTGGCGATAATTGTGCTCTACACGGAACTTTCTCCTTAGTGACCGATCTTCAAACAGAGCTCACTTTCCAAAGCACGATTGCGGAGAACGTTATAGCCAAAGTCAACAACAACAGTCACAATTCAAACAGTAATCAATGGTGCCTTATTCAACTTCAAGATTCTACTCTCAAGATAAACAGTTTCAAAGCAGATCTCTCTCAAATGTTCCACTTAATCGTGGTAAAGGACGTGATTTTTCTCAAGATCGGCTTTCTAATACTCGGCAAGGCTCTTCGTCAAATGCTTCTTCAACTTCAAAGAAGGATGGATAATGTATAATTTGTGGTGGTGATCATAGATGGTATTAATGTCAAAGAAACCATATCCGTCTAATTTGAGAAAAAATTCCAATGTAGAAACATCATCAAATTCCAAGCAACCGGCTTTTGCTAAAGATCAAGGAAGATATGTGGTCAATACAATTCGTGTCTCGGCAGATACGACTATCCTTATAAGGCATACTCAATGCAATCCTTCAGTTTTGGAGCCATATTCCAATTGCAAGTCATGTAGAGACAGTTTCTAAAGATGATTCTGAAGAATTTTGGGATTCATTATTGGAAGATGATTGCAATCCTAATCCAAAATCCTCTCTAATGATTAGTAAAGTTGAAGTTACCCACCATTTGAAGAATGCCTTGAGAAGATTTCCTCTTCGCCAAATGTTTCACAAGATTTTGCATAACAAGTCTTACATCACATGAAGAATTTTGAAGATCACTCTCTTGTTGAAGTCAACCTGGTAAAGCCACATTCCTTTAAATAGTCTTTGAACAATGCAATGACATAGGATTTAGCAGTCAAAGCAAAAAGGTTTCGCAAGAAGCAACAGTTCAAGACAAAGTTTCCAAATAACTCAAAGAATGAAGATTTTCGGAGATTCAATGCTTTTCTAGAGTTCTATCAACATCAGAAGTCATTTCTTTAACTGAGGCTCTCATTTTAAATGGGAGAGAATGTCACGATTATGACTATCTTACATTATTACATCTAGTCCTAGTTGCAAATATGAGAAGGGACATGCCAAGGAGGACCCCTACACTTGAATGGTCACGACTTCGCTCTAGAGACATGCCTCTTCGCCAAGAGCCACACTCCTTCGACAATTGGTCACACCCCTTCACCCAATGGTTGCAACTCTTCGTCCAAAGGATGTGTCTTTACGTCTAAAGTCGTGTCTCTTCACCATGAGACATGTCTTTTCATTTGTGACTGTTCGCCTCCTATATAAGGAGCCTATTGTACTCAATTTCAACCAATCAATCAAATCAATTCATTAAGTGTTCTCATCTCTTAAGTCTCAGTTTAATCTTAAGTATGAAGTTTTAGTCTAACTCTAGGATTAGTACCTCTAATCTCACGCAAATACTTGGAACTCTAAAGAGAGAAAGAACATCACACTATAGATAGAAGACAAGGATTGGGGGAATTCCACTCCTGTAAGCGTTGGCCCCTGAGTCACTTACACTGTCTACACACAATACTTACTCTATCTTGATCTATGATCTACTTAGGCCATCGAATATTTCCATCTCAATGCCTCTATCACCGATCTTGTGAGTCTATGACACACTAGAAGTACCCATATCTCAATCTCTCATTTATCAAGCTTACATAACAGATCCTTAGCGATGCTCTCAGTCACCCATCTTGTGACGCATCAGAAATGTTCGTTCCACATGGTCGAATACCCCTTCTAAATACTCTCTAGATAATCTATGTCACCCATCCAATGTGACGTATCATAAGTTAGCATCTCAAGTCGCCTAGAAATTAATCCCTTTCACATTGCTCTAATCATTCCGCTTGTGTGACGCACTATCCACAGATGGTCCTCGGAATTTTTTGTCTTCAATAAAATGTCATCCTGTTATGAGGCATCCAAAATATAACCTCACTTATGAATCTAGTTATTCTAATAATTCATTTTAGAATTCTAGTTGTTAAGTGATACTAATTAAGCAACCATAACCCAGAAAGGAGTCCCATTATAGCAAGCACATGCTATCGAGTCCCACAATCGGCCCTAAGCAAATCGGATATCGAGCCCCGAGCCTACATTGAAGGGAAATCACAAAGATTTGGGCGCAACACCAGCAGGCCTATACGAGGAGATAAAGCAAGCCTTCTCAGATCCTGCCGTTATTCTTTGTGGGCTCTTCACCCCTTACACAGTGCACACCCATGCATGATATCTTAGCACCCAAGTTTGGTGACCGGATAGAGCTAGCTAGAAACATGCAAATCGTGATTATACTCCCCAAGCATATAGCTTCACAGCCATAGATTTAGGGCTCCATCCCTTCATCTCCCATACACATGTATGTACAACCCCCCACCTCCCAGCCCAGTTCACTTCATTTTGTAGCACTTTCTTTCATTCCTGTTGTCCTCGTTTTCTAAATAGGCAGAGGACACAACCATATGCCTCGGCCTTACTCAATATAGACCCACACAATGAAACAGAAGAAGACAAAGTCTTGACATTCCCAGCTGTAAATTGATAAACTCTCAATGCAAATATTTGCAATGACTTTAAGTTGCATGGATACTAGCCCACAACTTCTTTGTCTGCATGGACAGTTGTTTGATGCCATAACATGCAGCTACATTGCACAACCAAAACTTGCATAGGTTTACATGTGTTTACATTTCCAAGCAAACTGCATTTTAAAATGTGGCTTTGGCCAAATATTTACCTGACTGATAGTGTATCAACTTTTGTCCCTTGATAAACAGAAGTGTTGGAATTTCTTTGATTCCTATCGCGCCAACAAGATCCTCCTCAAAAGATGCATGTATTTTTACAAGCTACAAAAAGACACAGGAAGGATTAAAATATGCAATCCCTCTCTAATCAAGATTACTGGCACAAATCAGAAATGAATAAATTTGCTTAACAAGATGACAGAAAAACAAAATAATCGGTCGATGCATCAATACAGGCCGCACCGGCATAAGCAATTCACTCCATAACAAGCAGGTTGCCAGGTGGTCCTTAGGCAAGATAAGCCAACTACAATACCATTAGCTTAACACATTGGATTAAATGAACTTAAAGCATCTATTGATCTGTGCATCAGATCAACGCCTTCATGTCTTTTTAGATCAATGACAAACATAAAGTTAATCTTGACTGCAACTTCCTGCATTTAAAGCCATTGCTCTTCGCCTCATAACAAATCCCAATAGCTCTAGAACCCGCTGCAAAGGATTGCAAACTCAGTTAGCTTGGGTCAAATGCCTTCATCCTCCCTTATGCAAGGCAGTCGTTAACCTTGATCCCC
Organism: Adiantum capillus-veneris; assembly: GCF_014529385.1. Taxonomy (NCBI): domain Eukaryota; kingdom Viridiplantae; phylum Streptophyta; class Polypodiopsida; order Polypodiales; family Pteridaceae; genus Adiantum; species Adiantum capillus-veneris. The sequence continues at coordinate 67,686,502 of NC_140940.1, read as the reverse complement.
TACAACGACCTTTCTTTGATAGGGAATGACAGATTGCCTATGTGCTGAGGGGTAACGGGTTTTGTGACGGGTGATGCGAGTGCTGTTGCTACTGCTGAAGGGCATGCTGATGAGTTAAGGCCTACGTTGTTGATATGGCCTCCAACCTGGCAGGCTGCCACCTTTTCTGGCAACAGTCCCAACTATTCTTGCATGTGAGAACAGATTCTCCAATTCTCCTGTAACTCATTTGGCCTCCGTGTTCCAAGAGACCATAGCCATGGGCCTAGACATCATGATCAGTAGCCATCTGCTATCAATTTGCTTGTACAAAAGAAACCTTTGATTAAGGATTCGAAGCTCTCACACCAAGGTCATAGAGAGCCATTCCTACCAAACCAGTTATCAGTCACCTACCCACTACTCTATGTACAATTGAAAGTGCAGTAGTGAAATACTCAAAGTATACCAACTGAGAAATAGAAAAACTGAGAGATGTAGATAGATGGAGAGCTGAAGAATATACCTCCTTAGCCGCTACGAAGTAATCAGAGGTACAACACATGTAAGATGAATCTATCGCATGTAGATGACGCACAACTGGATAGGGACGATGAGGACCTGCTGTGATGAATTGAGGGGCTGAAATGCTAATTTATGAGGGCTGAAATCTGTGAGGAAGATGGCTGAATATGTTCCAAAATAAAGACTCAACCTGCTCCTGGAAGAGGGGTGAAAACTGATGGGGAGAGGAGGTCAAAAAAGGTCACATGATTCGCTGAAACAGCCACCATAATCTGCAAGAAAGAACACGAAGAATGACGGCGCAAGCATGCTCTCTGCTACTACAGGAAAAAGGAAGGGGTGGAGCCCGGGGGGGGGGGGGGGGGGGGATGATGGTCATTGGTAACTGCGTGATTTCTTCTAGATGGAAACTTAAAGGACAGTGTTCCTGTAGTGGATGCGTGAAGAGTCAGCGTCTCCAATGTCCATATTGGTGATAGAGCACAGATATATGTGATGAGTGAACAGGTTTTGCATCGACTTGGTTTGACGGGTAAAGTGTTAGGGAGTAGTGATTGGTGTGAGTTTGAAAGTGTGTGAAGTTGAAGTGGAGGTTGATTTTAATGTTATGCCAACAAGGGGAGGGCTACCCGTTAATTTCAGGAAGACCGTGGTTGATGGCCATGAAAGCTTGACAGGCTTGAGGCGCCGGGATGAGTGTGTTGAAGCCCCACAAAGGAAATGGGAAGAAGACCAAAGCAGTTTACTAGGGAGAAGACTGGCAAGCAAGACTATGTGTCACAATTGGCATTAAGATGATGTAACAAAGCTTGTATACCACTGGATCTTTTAAGCTAACAGGAAGTACCAAAGGATGGTGAGCTAAAGAATACCTTTAACTTCGCATCCAAGCAGCTTATGTCTAAAGTCCTAGTATCATTTCAGGGCCATGGGTGATTCAAAATACAAACTTAAAGTAGTCATCAGCATTGATCTCAAAAAAATTCAAACCACCTACGCTGTGCACCTTCAAAACAATCTCCGCCTTCCAAGAAAGAGCTAGGCTACAATTCCACTTTGATAGGCACTTTCAACAACATAAAAATAAGCTTTTGCTATCACCCATTACTCAACCTTCATTCACTTATCATGCTACCTTATAGCTGTCTAGCGACATGTATAGTTAAGCCTTTTTGTTGCTAAAGTCATATGGTCACAGTTTCAATAAACCTTTCATACTCAAAAGCGACCATTCGAGTATAAATACTCGGCCATAACAACATACCAACTCTCCCCTGTCTACCAGCAGCGCACGTTGGGAGGGCACAGCATTCTAATATTGAAAAAGAAGTGGATTGAGCTTTGTACCCGGGGAGGCAATCGTTTGGTTTCCCACATACGATTAGCAGCATCCTCCAGCTCTCGAAGCACATGATAACACTCACGACCTCTGTCATAAGCATGAAAGGAGTGTCCAAAATTAGCAAGCTTGGCAGCAATGGAGTGCAAGAAAGAACGTTATGCATGCACAAATATCAAGGAAAAAGAGTCACAAAGCTTACTTTTTTCCATATCTTTCATAGATTAAGGCAACCAAAGGGCTTGGATCACCAAAAACTGTTGACGTCCAGCTCGCAGCATCCACATCAACTGCAGCAAAAGTCTCAGGCTGGAGATCCCAGTCCATTTCTGGAATGTCATTGACATCATCATCACTATCATTGTTGTACTTCTTGCGATTCTTAATTCCAAAATCTTCTTTGAAAATGTCTGAGACTTTGTAGCCCCATCCATCATCTGGCTCATCTAGCCAATTAGGATCATCTTCCTCAATATAAAGTGGGTCCTCTCCGCCATTGTCCTCATCATCTGATGGATATTTGCGCGCAAGGTCTGCATTAATCCTGTCTTGAATTTGTTGGCGCGTCCTTTTTGGGTTGGCTGTCTTAGAAGTGTGACCCTTACCACCTGTATCAGAAATACTGCAACAAATCTACAAAGGCGGGATTCCGTAAGAGCTCTCTCTCTCTCTCTCTCTCTCTCTCATGGTCAAACAACCAATCAAAAAACTATGTACAAAGGCTAGACGTCCAATACTGGACATTAACACGAAAAGCCCATAACCAAGATGGCAAACTTCAAAGCAGTCATGCTAATCAAGCAATGAATGTCGCCGCCAAGATGCCGTTCATTCAGATTCGTGCATTTGCCACAGACATGACCGCAGCAGTGTGGTGGGCAAAGAAACGTTCCAAAGCAAAATACCTCCCAACTTGAATGCATTATTGGCAAGAGCACAAGCAATGAAGCGATGGCTATTCTCTCTCTCTCTCTCTCTCTCTCTCTCTCTCTCTCTCTCTCTCTCTCTCTCTCTCTCTCTCTCTCTCTCTCTCTCTCTCTCTCTCTCTCTCTCACACACACACACAAACGGGGACTGTTCCATATAAGAGACAAAAGGAAGAGTTAACACGTACCATTGCCTTGAGCTTATTAGGGGTCCGTTGTTGCAAAAGAGGCCTCTGGAGTGGGAGAGAATTGAGCAGCATTTCTAGACGTCCCACGGCTGCCATAGCTGTGGGCTGGCTCAGCAAACACTTCGCTGCGTTCACATTCACCTTGTCTTTTTCTATAAAGACTTCACGAGCAATGAGGGTAAGCCAGAAGTGATAAATGTTCTCAGTAGAACAAAGGGGCAAAGATAAAGAAAGAGGATTCTTAATCTCACATGGCACGAGAGGTGTCAATCAATCATGAGCGTAACTAGCACCAATGAATGAATGGTATGAATGAATGGTATAAGTAGACATCACCTTGCTTCTTAAATCTTCAAAAGCAATCAAATCAAGTCAATCCATAAAGACTTATTATTGTCGCTCGTTAGAACCCAATAGTGGAGTGATGAGACCCCATCACTGATGCTGTTGCAGGTAAGGTCCAATAGGGACCTAGAATTATCATTGAACAATGTCGATCGTTAATCTTTCAATGGAGATTAAATAGAAAGGAAGTATCAAAACTATCATGAGGCTAGCTTAAACCATTAAAAGTCAATAAAGCGTTAATGGTGTCTCTCATGACTTCCATACCGCTGTGCACTCACAAAGAAGCTAAACAAAAGCCCATGGGTCTTAGATGAAGTCTCTTGGTACATTGCCAAGCAAGGGCATACATGTAGTTGTTACACTTGTCTCAAGAGTAGCCCTCAACATTATTTTCGTAAACTATAATTCTAAGTAGGGCAACTCCAAGTAGTCATCACTATTGTACTACCTACTACCCGATCCATGTTTCAAATAAGGCCCAAGTAAAGTAGGCACCATACATGTTCTCAAAAACCAATGCACTAAGGATTGTGTTATTAATGGGTTACATAAATTCACACTCTCTCAATGTAGTTCGAGATGGATGGTACCAAAAACTTATGAGCCGCACTCACATGCTAACCTTTTGAGCCACGCTCAAGACTAATACAAATAGACTAGAAACTTTTGAGTCACGCTCAAGACTCATACAAATACACCATAAAATTTTGAGCCATGCTCAATTACTTATAGATAGAAATTGGATTGCACCATCCTAAACCCTAACCATCAACTCCATATCATTTGAGCCATGCTATAGAATCAGAGAAGTATGCCATAATGTGTGAGTCATGCTCAACTAATCCGACCATAACAATGAATTGTACCATCAAAATTGCCTTGTTATTAAGAGAAATCCATAATAGTTACAACATAAGAGGGGATGCACTAAAGTTTACAACATCAAGTGAGCCATTTGTGTGGCACGGGGTGAAGGTATCGCTTGAGTGAGACTTCGAACTTGGTAAGATGTTTAACCAAGCTGGCCTTTTTTTTTAATCCTCCTTAGCATCAACTTGTAAACTGCCATCCAATCTTTGATTGAACCTATTTCAATGAAAACCTTGTCATCTCAAGGAACTTTGGGGATCGTATGTCCAAGAGCTCAGGTTCTCATGAAGGTCGACAATCATGCTTTACCTTGTTGGTGGGCCTCTACTTGATGCCATCTCTCAAAGCAAGGCGCCAATCGATTATTTCACCCGTGGTACCCCTTCTTTGGTGAAATCCAACATGATGTTCCACTTGTGCAAATTATTGTGGGGGTGCTCTCTTTGTGAGCAAAGGCCATTGTGTGTACCAAAGCATAGACTTACTTTGTACTGAAAACCATAAGTCCTCAATTCTTTAGGACTTAGACAATGGACATCACACAACAATCCTACAGCCCACAAGGCTTGTTCACATGCAATCCGTCCAACCGAAAAACATGAGAGCTATGCCTGAAGTGTCATCAAGCTTGGAGGGTGCCGCCACTAAGAATCACATTGACTAAGAGATGTATGAGTCAAAAATTGACAAGATGATTGAAATGATCATGGACTCAGAAAGCCTTGTTTACGATGGTATGAATGTGAGCCTGACACGCCACTGTATTAAGGAGCTAGAGTTTCTAAATTAAAGACATGTTGCTTCTTCTCAACATGCAAGAAAAGTTTGGATATGAGTGTCACAAAACTTTTCAAGTGACTATCTACGTTGTGTTAACTGCAATTGTGTAATGAATTTTTTTTAAAAGTGCAACGATGCTTCTCTGTATATAGGCTACTTAAAGAGCAACTATTGCTAGCTAATAATGTGATGCCAACCTTGAAAGATGATACAAGAAAGGTTCTACTAAATTTAGGGAGAAATTATAATTCAATTCATGTTTTCCCTAATGATTGCGTTTTTTTAAGAGAAGAGTATGTAGACATGGAGAAATGTCCTGAATGTGAAGCAAACATGAAAAGATATGCAAGGACAAAAAGTGTTGCAAAAGGTGCTCACATATTTTTTCTCTTTTACCTCACGTCAAGCACTTTTTCCAATGCAAATCAATGGCTCTAGCATCATGGCATAAGGAGAATCAATCTTCAAATGGTGTGCTAAGGATTCCTGCGGATAGTGCAGCTTGAAAGCACATTGATAACAAGTGTCCGTATTTTGCACAAGATCCAAGATATTTACTCCTCGGCTTGGCTATAGATGGTCTAAACCCATTCCCACAACGATCAATATCTTACAATGTATGGCTAGTTGTCATTCTCAACTACAATATTACACCATGGCTAGCAACTAAGAAAGGACATTCATTCTTAAGCTTGATTGTGTCGGGTCAGTACAAAGTGAAGAGTATGGATATACATCTTTGTCCCCTACTTGAAGAGTTACAACAACTGTGGATATGGATCAAAGTAGTGAACATGAACCGATATGCACGTCAATGCAATGTATGCAGAGGCATTCTAATGTGGATGATGCATGATTATCCTGGTTTTGGAGAATGCTTAGGTAAGCATGAAGTGCATGATAACCATCAATTAAGGTTTAAGGTTGTTATTTTATGGTATGTGAAGTAATTTGTGGTGTGTGTAGTATTTAAATATAGCGATTACAATGCATGCATCACGTGTGGTCCAAGGCTACAAATTTATGAAGGTCATCAAACACATCTTCCAGAGAACCATGAGATACAAGAGGGATTCTTGGAAAAGGAGCCAGTAAGGATGTCCGCTTGAGAATGGTTAGAGTAAAAGGAGATGTATGAAGGGTGCTTTCCACCACGGATGAAGAGATTCGAGATATGGTATAGTTACCATATTGGACAAGATTGAGAATCAATCACTTGCTTGATCCAATGAACATATTCAAAAATGTCGGCAGTTTATTGTGGAACCATCTCACTGGAAAGAAAGATACACTTACCATCAAGCACTTGTCACTAGGATTGACCTTAGGGATATTGGCCGTATGGAGCCGTATTGGCCACAAACCGCAAATGACAAGTCAATAAAGTTACCAAAAGTGCCTTGGATTTTGATAGTGAAACAAGATCACAAAGTGAAAGAGATCATACGATTTGTAAATGCCTATAGGCATAATGCATTTACTTAGGATGGCGTTCATGAAGGAAGGAAAGATCACCGATTTGAAGTCATATGATTGGCATAAAATGTGTCAAGTGTGCTTCAAATTAACGACCCTAGATCATAGTAAAGTGCATGCTTCACAAATGTAAAACATTGAACTTGTTTTGCAGATTATTTTTCCTGTGCTATTGAGGGTTCTTTGTCCTTCACCATCATCTGGGCCACAAATTTCATACTTGCTACATTGGTTCATTGGATTTCTCAAAAGCAAATCAACATTGCCTCCATTCCTTCCATGAAGCAAAATGTTGCATAGTGTGTTAGCATATATGCAATACATTTTTCCACCACCATGTGTACCATTCAAGTGTATCTCCTTGTGCACATAGTTGATGAGGTGGTGGAAATGGCTGGCACCATGCATTCCAGATGGATGTTCTTCTTGGAGCGCTTCATAAAAATTCTTAAGGGATATGTGCTTCAAAGGGCACGCCCAAAGGGAAGCATGGCAGAGGGTTGTTGCTAGTTCCATAGTTGTTAGTGTACATTGGCGAGTTGGCTCTTTGGTGAGGACCATGCAAGTGACATGGTTTGGCAAAAAATTGAGGATAAGTGTCTGACTAGGATTATGATGGTGGGGCTCAATGCTCATGGACCTCGAAAAAAAGATCAATTGATTAGTGATGTAGAAGTGGCTTGCCTATATGATGATACCAAGGCTAAGCGACATGCTACACAACATGCCTTTAGAAGAGGAAAATGCTTGCCATTGTTTATGAGTCGAAGATGGCTACACGATGCCATGGAAAGGGCCACGCAACAGTGTGAACATGTGACAAAAGAGGAGTGGAAGTATTCATGGGGTTCTAGCCCCAAAGCAAATCTCTAATCTCTAACATGTGACGTGGTTTTTTTTGGCACTGATGCTCATTTCAACATATTGTCATAGTACAAGTCATACATGGTAGCATGATGTAAAGGTTGCCACTTCAGGGTAGAGCAGATTGACACAAAGCAATGCATGTTCAATTGTTGGTCATGGCAAAATTTGAGTAGTCTAGCTCACGATGATTCTCTGATGTAGATTTGATTGTAGCAGAAGAAATGTCCTTCAAAAAGCTAGAGGAAATTTTGAGGGTAGATTACAGAGAATTCAAAGGGGAATTGTTTAATGTGCAATGGTTCAAGGTAAACATGGAGGGTCGTGCTACTACCATGCACAGAGGAGAATCAGGTTTCCTTGAGGTGGTCTCAACAAAAACAAGGACCAATCTTTGAGACACATTCAGACTACCCGAGCATTGTGAACAAGTAGGTCATATCTTTTTGTAACCTCTTCCTGAGTCTTTTAACTCTATTTCTCATGCAATATGGTTCCTCTTTTGTAGGTGATTGTTTATTCCAAGGCTTCGCAACCCAGCAAGTGGTATATCATTGAAGTAGCCCAACAAAGTGCACAAGTCTATTGTTAAGTATGGAGCATGAATCCCCATTGGAGTTTTTATTCTAAAAAAGCACATTTGTAAGGCCCCCTTATGAGGAGAAGCCATTGTGCATAAGAAAAATCGCTTGTCACCGAAAAACCAAAATTCATATTCTTTTTCGCTTGAATATCTTGGTAGGATGACGATCAAAAAGTGACCGGAAAAGGGCCGATCGGTGGTCGATAGTCAATGGCCGGTTGGTTAGTAGTGGATAGTCAATGGCCGGTTGGCCGATAGTCGATGGTCAATCAACCGATTGTCAATGGTTGGTTGGTCGGTGGTCAATAGTCAATGGTCAATGGCCGGTGGCAAAAAGTCTATAGTCGGTGGCAAAATTCAATGGCCGGTGGCCGACTTCTACTTGGACTTTTACACACAAGGGCGTCTACACATGGGCACATGGATGGCTCTCTCTCATGAGAGAGGGCAACCCTCTTGGCCTATGAAATGAGACCTCTTTGACACACAAAAGGGCATTGAAGCATCGTGAAGGTGTGAGACAAATTGTGTGTGAGGCGGTGAAAGAGAGTGAAGCAAGACAGTAGTTCCATTATGGGTTGCTAATCCCTTGGTAACCTACTTCAAGATTGAAGTGCAAAGCCAAGTGATTGCTTCTTGTGGATGTAGCCACATTGAGTGAACCACGTATATTGTGTGTGAGATCTCTCTCTCTCTCTCTCTCTCTCTCTCTCTCTCTCTCTCTCTCTCTCTATTATCTCTCTTGTGTGTAAAATTATCTCTAATCTCTATTTAGCTATGTCTTTATTCCTAACAACTGTTATCAGAGCAAGGTTTTCTCGTAGCTAAAATATATAAAGAAAAGGATTCCTTGAATTGAGTGTGGGAGTGATGGCAGAGAAAGGTAAGCTCAAGATCAAGAAGTTCAACGATCAACACTAGAAGATGCAGATTGAAGTTTGCTTCTACCGAAAGGATCTTTATTTGCCACTAGGCGGTCTTACAAAGGAGCCCACAACAATTGCAGATGAAGCTTGGATTGTCCTTGATCGAAAGGCATTGGAAACAATCTGGTTGTGCTTGGCGTCAACAGTGGCCTTTAATGTTTCAGAGATGAAGACCACAGAGGACTTAATAAAGTCACTTGACGGCCTCTACGAGAAACCATCAACATCCAATAAGGTATTTCTCTTGAAGCCATTGTTCAATCTAAAAATGGCAAAGAGTGGTTCAATTGCAAAACACCTAAATGACTTCAACACCAACATAAGTCAGCTTCGATTGATGAAAGTCAATTTTGACCATGAAGAGCGAGCTCTCCTAATATTATCATCTTTGCCACATAGTTGGAACAACCTTGTGTTGGCTATAAGTAACTCTATCTCCAGTACAAATACTCTCAAATTTGATGATGTTGTGGGTGTTCTCCTAAGCGAGGAAATGCGAAAGAGAAGCACATTGTATTGTTGTCCTTTTCTCTCTCATTTAAACATCATCCTACTCTGACAAACAATTTGACAAACACTCTGACATTCACAGAATTCCGCCATTGCTACAAACTTCAATACCGACTTGCACACGTACTCTTGAAAGATTCACTGCTTCCTTTAAGCATTTAAAATACTACATTGATGAGAATACAAAAAAGAGAGGAAAGACAACAATGTTGACCAAACATTTGTCACTTTCTTAATCTTGCAGGAATCCACCATTACATCTTCTTCTTCATCGTAACTGAAAAACTGTATATTGCCGAACACTTCTTGACATAAATAAACATCCCTACACTTAAGATCCCAAAAGACACATCCCCATATTAAGGTTCATTACATAGTCACTTTTAAAGCCAAAATCCTACTCCACCGAGGTGTAGCCTTAACACTTGGCACATCCCGGTGGGTTGAGCCAAAGGCTGACCTCGGACACATGATCCCTTGATCCATGTTCAGCCACTTTGATTTTCTGCATCCAGTCCCCCTGCTTCTACTCCACTTTAACAATTGCATCCTCTACCACAGGTAATTGTACTGACAGTGGTTCTGCATCCACCTCAACCACAAGAAGTGAACCTTGTGCAACTGTCTCCATGCTACTCTCATGTAGTTTCTGCACATTTGCAGCTTGTGGTCCCTTTTGAATACTACTATGCTGCTCCATCAGTTGCTTGCGGATTGATTCCAATTGCATTTCCAACTTAGCATTCCGCTCACGCAACGCGACATTCTCCTCACGAACCTTATGCTCTCCAGCAGCTTCAAACCACGACTTGTACATATCAATCGACTTCGCCATGTGTTCTCGAAAAAGCCATGCTACTTGGTGCCACAATTCCTTGGTGTAATCAAACACCTCTTTCTTCAAAACATCCACATCTGCATCAGAGATCAAAACACCTGTGGCACCTTGGCCATCCAAAGTGGCCCTCTCCAGATCCACCAATGGAGTTAACCTATTCATCAAGAAATTGTTATCTACAATAAGATGTGTAATCTTATCCTCCACTTCATGAAACTGCTTCTATGTGGCCTCGTTAAGCCCATCTGCCCATATCTGAAACTCTTGTGCAGTTCCTGCCATCTCAGAAATCTGATTACGCATATCCGCACTGACCCGAGCTAACTCCTCCTGTAATAATGTCTTCTCCTTCAATACTTCATCCACCCGGCTCTACAGCTGACCGACTTCACACTCCAAGCTATCAATGCATTCCCCATCTACCTTTTGCATCTCGAGGGTGAGGATCATAGCCTCCTGATTGCAGATAAACCGATTCAAGTCCGACAAACTCTGAACAGCATCTTGAACTGAGAACACCCCATCCACTTTAACACTTGCAGGTTTAGCAAAAGGGGTTGTTTTAAAGGCCTACGTCACCGTCGTTTGTTCCCGTGAACCCTCGCGAACCTTCCGCGGAAACAGAGTTACGGTACGGCTCTTGGTGTCGATCTTTTACAATCCTGTCCTAGAAGGGAAAAGGGTGACCTTCCCTGATGACTGCACCTTTTCATCTGTGCCAGCTCTGCTAACTTACTTCCTTGGCCCAATGCAGATTTAAGCATGTCCCCACTAGGCATATCCCAATCCAACTTCCGACGCTTTGCATCACCCAAACTCTGCACATCTGGACTCTTAACAAAGCTCGGTGGGTGTGGGTGTGAGAGGTACCTGCACCACATAGGAGAAAATTACATGCAAGTAAGGAGCTACCTTGGAAACAGACGGTGACCTCCTTTTATCCCTTGGATCTGAAAGCTGCAGCCTGTAAAAAAGGAAGGATGCCCAATCCACCTCTGCCCTCGCTCTGCATGATGAATTGGAGCAAATGCCTCTTTGGACATATAGGCGGTTTTTGCCAACAAACAAACCCTATCCAAATACCAAAATAAGTGAGTACTGCAGAGTTTGCCACAATTCCGCACCATATAATAAGCCCTACTGCCTTCTGGCTGCCCAAATTTGGACCTCATCATCGCATCTGTCACTTTCTTTGCCTTGTACAAAGGATTGTGAGCAACCTTGAAAACCTCGGCCACCAACTTTGGGGAAACATCCTTCCCTCCATGATACAACCAGCATTTTCCCTAAGGTGGCAAAGCTCCGACTCTGCAAACTCATTCTTCTCCCAAAGAGCCCATGGTAAACATGCATACTCATAAAGGCCAACTCGGTGCAGCCATACCTCGGTATCACGATCATGAACGTCGAACATCTCGTCGACCTCCATCTCCTCCACAGCATCATCTCCACCGGATTCTACCCCCTCAATGTCCTCCACGCTTTGAATACTTTCTCTACAGGGGCGTAACAGCTCCTCCATGGCCATCTTCATTGATCGGGTTTGCGTCATCTCCTCCTCACCTAACTCCTGCTGTTTAGGCGCAACAGATTTTTTGAAGCTTTCAAAAGACATGGCGTCAAAGGTGATAGGAAACGCACGCACAGTGGTAAAGCTCCTTTTGACGACGAACGCGGGATACTTGCATGCAAAATGAGTGTGGCCTATCACCTCAAATTGGGCGTTGACCACCCCATGATGGTCCTTATTCTAAAAGTGCGTGTTAATATCCCGCGCACGTGTGTTGATTGGACCACTCACTCCAAGGGAATCTCTCTTAAAAACATTGCGCGTCGTAAACTGGTGACTTCCTTGATGACATAGCCCCTGGACAATGCCACCCAAGGCATTTCCACTGCGGATTTTCTCCAATACCGCACTTTTGTCAAAACAAAATCCGACCGCATTCTGCAACATGAACCCACTGCTGGACATTGTATGGCGGTCTGTGCTCCCCAAAGAGTCCACCTTGAACTCCAACACTGGTTGCACCCATTTCACTCCAATTTCCTCAGCCTTGTTTACCATCCATTTCGGAATCTCGGGAACCTTGCCATAAAATTTCTTCATCCTGAAACCATTGACTGGTTTCACAATATGTGTACCAAAAACATCCCTCAATATGAATGTTCCTTGGCCTAATTCTTCTACAATTTGATAAGGCCCAAAGTACCTTAACTTCAGTTTTCTTGGGTGTGGTCCCAACTTGGAATTGTACAACATCACCCAATCACCCTGCTGAAAAATTTTGAACTTAACATGCCGTGCCATCCAAGCTTGTTGTCTCTTTTGTCCAATATCTGCTACATATGCACTATGAATCCGATTCTCTTCCAACTTCAACAACTCCCTCTATCTATGCAACACAGAATCCTTAGGACTCAGCCTATGTTGAACTGTTAATCTCAGACTTGGAATCACATACTCCATGGGAACAACAACCTCAATCCCATAAACCAATTTGAAAGGTGTCATCCCTGTGGCAACCTTATATGCTGTACAAAACGACCATAAAGCTGAATCCAATTTGTCATCCAATCCTTTCTATTTTTTGAGACAATCTATTTTAGAATTCTCACTAGCACCTTGTTTGTACTCTCAGCTTGACCATTTGCCTGCGGATGATATGGGGTTGACTTCTTGTGCAAAATCATATGTGTAGCTGTCAACTCTGCAATTACTGAATTCAAAAAATGCACACCCTGATCTGACACCAACTCAATGGGACATCCAAATCTCGTCATAATATTTGTATACAAAAATCTAGCAACACTTGCCGCTTTATTATCCCTCAAAGATACTGCTTCCACCCATTTGGTAGCATAGTCTGTTGCAACCAAAATGTATCTTGCTCCTGTTCTGCTAGCCTTCGGTGATATTGGCCCAACAAAATCTAATCCCCACTTTTGAAATGGTTCAAGTGGTAAAACTGGGTGATCCTGCATCCTATCCATTGAAGTAGGTTGTCCAATCTTTTGACATTGAAAACATCCCCTTGCAAACTGATGTGCATCCTTGAGCAACAATAGCCACCACAAGCCAGCTTGCATGATCTTTCTTCCTGTTATTTCTCCAGAAAAATGCCCTCCTGCTGTTCCATAATGGACTTCCTGTAAAACCGCTTTCTGCTTCTCATTAGGCACACATCTCCTGATGATCTGATATGCTCCCTTTCTATACAATGCTCCAACAATAATCAGAAATGGCCTACTCCTCAATGCAAACTTCTTCCTTTGATCTGATGACATATTAGAAAGCAACACTCCATTTGTCAAAAATTGCAACATTTGGTCATACCAATTGTCAAAATGCTGCCCCTGTACAGAAAACAAATCCGCATCTGGCAACTGATCTGACACTCCTGAAGTCTCCTCAAAATGCTCCAATCTGCTAAGATAATCCGCCACTGCATGTTGATTCCTTTGTGTATGCAACACTGTATAATCAAACTCCTGCAACAAAAGCATCCATCTGGCAAGTCTACCCTCCAGCTTCAGCTTCTTAACTAAGAAGATAAGTGCTTGATGGTCCACATGGAAAACCACTTTATGCCCCAACAAGTAATGTCGAAATTTCTCCAAGGCAAACTGCAGCCCTAAAGCCTCACGCTCCGTAACAGTATAGTTCTTCTCAGCTGGTTTCAACATCCGACTTGCATAATATACTAGTCTGAACCATTGCGATCTTCTCCTGCATCAGCACCGCTCTGACTACAATATCCGATGCATCCACAAACACATGGAAAGGCAACTGCCAATCTAGAGGTTGAATAATAGGTGATACCACTAACATCTTTTTCAAACACTGAAAAGCCTTTTCCTGAGCATCTCCCCATATAAAATCAACATCCTTCTTTGTCGAATGAGTCAAAGGTGCACTGACATCTGCCAAATACCTCAAATTCCGATTATGCCACTTAATCTGTCCCATGAACCTGGAAATCTCCTTCACATTAACAGGTGCTACGACCTTCTGAATTGCAATGATCTTGTCTAAATCTATGAAAATCCCTTCTTTAGAAATGATATTCCCTAACAATTTCCCTCTTTGGACTGCAATTGCACACTTATATGGATTCAAAGACATCCGAAACAAACGACATCTTTCCAAACATTTCCTCAAATATTCCAAATGGTTAATCTTCTCACCAAATACCAAAAAATCATCCATAAAAATCCTCATGAACTTTGTCAAATAAGGTTCAAATGTTTTAAATGCTTCTTTGGAGTAAGAAGGGGGTCCATTCTTCAATCCAAAACTCATCACTGTGTATGCAAAAGCTCCCCACTCAGTAATAAAGCTGTCTTAGCTACATCCTCATCTGCCATCCGAATTTGATTATACCCTGAAAATCCGTCAAGAAAATTGTACATCTCATGTTCTGCTACATCATCCAAGATTGAATCCACAAATGGCAATGCGAATGGATCTGCAATGGTTGCTGCATTCAACTTCCTGTAATCCACACAAACACGGATCTTCCCTGACTTCTTGGGAACCACCACTATAGGTGACAACCATTCTGCTTGATCAATTGGAACTATAAATCCCACTTGGAGAAGCTTGTCCAACTCCTCTTTAACCTGCTTAGCATAATTGGGGTTCATTCTATATCGCTGTTGAATCACTGGAACTATATCCTCCCTCAAGTTGATTTTGTGCTTATACACAGCCGGATCCATGCCCTTCAAATCAGAATAATCCCAAGCAAAAACATCAATAAACTCTGTCACACAACTGCTTCAATTCTTCCTTAAATGCATCATCCAAATGAACACTTATTTTGACAACTTTAGGACTCCCTTGAGATCCCAAATCAAGATCCTGCAATTCATCCTCTTTGACTATGGAAACCTTTTCCATCAATTTATCATAAAGAAACTCTTCTCTGAGGATTGCTTTCTTTGGTGCAATATCCCCTTCGGAATTATCGTGATCCTTTTCTGCACTACTATGACCAATTTGTGACTTCTTATCTGACTTCAGATCTACACCTGCTGCTTCTAACTTATTAGTTGACTTCTTCAACTCTCTTACTGCACATACTTCTCAACAATCTTCACAACATCCACTTCAAACACTGGAACCACTGTAGGATTAGCCTCTATAAAACATGCTTCCTCATCATCTTCAACTTCCTCACCTAAATTTATAGTATGAGCCAACATTGGTTTCATCGATGTCAACAACAGCTTCTTGGAACTCATCGAAATCCTCATTGACTTTTTACCCTTCTTCAAAATGACCTCATTATTTTCCCAATCCTGTTTAAGCTTTGCTGACTTAAACCATGGTCTACCCACCAACATAGAATAAGCATTACCAACATCTTGCATCTTCAGCACCACAAAATTTGCAGTAAAAGACAATCCATGTACTTTAAGAGTTTGACATCTCAACATGCCAATAGGCTGCACTCTCTGCTGGTCCGCCATCCGCACTTGAAATGGTGCAGGCTCCAACTTCACATTTATCATCTTCTGAAATTCAGTTTTCGACAAAATATTCACCCCGGATCCACCATCCAACATAACTTCTGGAAACACACTGCCATCAAACTCGAGCCGCACAGTTGGTATAGTGAAATCCACATCATCTGGATTGATTTGATAACTCCCAATTGATTTCTCCAATGAATTTGAAGTCATGGGGACTTTTGTCATCCTGGTTGCCGAATAAAACCTATCTCGGAAAATTGGTACCAACGAAAGCAACTAATCCAATGTAAAGTGCATAGGAGTATTTAGCAGTTCTTCAAACAATGCTGCTGACGGTAATTCAGAATTGACCACTTTTTGCATCTGCTTTTGCATCTTTTTAGAAATTGTCTCATTAGGACCCAACTTCTGAACTTCCTCAATTGCTTCATCTCTTACATCTCTTTTCTCCTCCCAATCCAAAGGTGGTTTAAGACGTGCTTTTGAACGTGTTACTGGCAAACTATCCAAATCTTCCCACATATCATTTGAAGAACCACATTCAAAAGGAAAATCTACCGAAACCGTATTTGCTTCGTGATCTGGAAAAACCTCAACACCAACTAAATTGCTCTGAGCCTCTTCCTTTGGTGCTACCTGTTGTGCGGGTGGTGCAAGCAACTGTGGTACCTGCGCATTCCCTATTTGCGAATTCCACCCTTGTGAATTCCAATTTTGTGGTTGTTGCCACCCCTGTGGCTGCTGCCAGTTTTGCTGCTGATTCCAGTTTCCTCCCCATGGCCTAAAATTCTAATATCCTCCAAACCTTGGTCGAAATCCTTGATTGAAATTTCCCCAAAATGGTCGATTCTGATTAAAAGGTGGTCTCCACCCCAAGAATGGCTGCTGATTTCGCTGCCATCCCATACTATTAAATACCTTCTGTTGTCCACCTATATCCGGAAAGACTCCACTTGCCTATGCCATATTTTGCTGAATCTTCTGTTGAATCCTCTCTGGGATTGGTCCTCGAAAATTTGGATTATACCAACAATTAGGTGTAACATGACTATCTTTTCCACAAATGTCACAATGGAGCTTCCTGGTAGATGACTCCGGCTTGACACCCAACTCTTTCAATTTCTTCTCTACCATCATTTACACTGTACTACTCTTAGACTTCCCTTTGGCCTTCTTCTTACCCTTCTTCTTATGCTTCCTCTTCTTGGCCTCCTTCTCTGAATCAGAATCAGAATCTGAACTCTCATCGGAGTCTGAATTGCTATCAGAATCTGAATCAAAATCTGTATCTGTATCCGTATCCAAATCGAAATCGTAATCTGACTCATCCGTACTACTGTCATCTACTGATCTCTTCTTCTTTTTAACCTTTTTCTCCTTCTTTTTGGACTTCTTTTTAGAGGAACCTGGGTTAACAACTCCAAACCTCTTCTCTGCCCTTGTGGCAGTTGCTACCAAATTATCCAATCTTGCTCCAACATCAACACCTACAACTGCATTCCGCAATTCTTTCCGCAGCCCATTAATATAATATCCGGCTAACATTTCATCCGTAGGCCTCTCTGGATAGGTAAGCCTATTCAGGTACTGATTAAACCTCTGAGTATAATCCTCAACAAAAAATTTCTTCTACTTAATGTCCTTCACTTTATTAAGCACGTCATTTGGTGTCTTCTCCTTTCGGAATCTGTTCAGAAATGCATTCCTCAATGCATCATAATCCACAAAATGTCCCACATTGAAATTACTCAACCACTGGATGGCTTTCCCCTCCAATGTCGCTTGGAATTGTCGCATTTTGGCTGCTACATCATATACTCCGTCAAATCCTTTGGCCTGCCATCTTGTCTCAAATTGAGCTACATGGCAATCAGGGTCCTGTTTGGATTTCCGTGAGAAGGTCCCGAACTTGACGCGTAAATCTGCTCTAACCGCTGTCGCCATATTCCTTTGCGGATTTGGAGATAACTGCCCTGCTGAAGATGATGATGATGATGATCCCGATATTACTGGTTGCCGTGGAATATTTATGCCAATGCCCAGAGGGTCATATTCTAATCTTCTCCTGGTCATAAACAATTGCTGCAACACTTCACCTCCAACATATCCTGGGTCTAATGGCCTATTTGCCTCAACTTCATTGAAAATTCCCCCATATTGCTCAATGACCTCTAAATCCTCCATACTCGGCTCTGATGCTTCCTCCCAATTGTCAACTTGGACACCTCGGTCTTCACAATTCTCCTATCCCGCTTCACGTTGTTCCTCCTGTGTGTTGCAACTCCCGCTGCCTCGGAGCCAACCTTGTCAAATAAGAATGTGATGGCTGTGGTAAATTATCCAGAACGGATTATCCAATGGCACTTGACCTCTTCAAATCCAAACTGTCATAATATTTGCCGATGCCTTTTCGATTCCACTTCATCCTGACACTCCACCTTCTCACAGAAGAGAGTAACTTCGTCCATGAACACACGTCACCAACACCGTGATCGCTAGTGTATTATTGTCCTTTTCTCTCTCATTTAAACATCATCCTACTCTGACAGACACTCTGACATTCACAGAATTCCGCCATTGCTACAAACTTCAGTACCGACTTACACACATACTCTGGAAAGACTCGCTGCTTCCTTTATGCATTTAGAATACTACATTGATGAGAATATAGAAAGAGAGGAAAGACAACAATGTTGAACAAACATTTGTCACTTTCTTAATCCTGCAGGAATCCGCCATTACATCTTCTTCATCATCGTAACTGAAAAACTGTCTATTGCCGAACACTTCTTGACATAAATAAACATCCCTATACTTAAGATCCCAAAAGACACACCTCCATATTAAGGTTCATTACATAGTCACTATTAAAGGAAAAATCCTACTCCACCGAGGTGTAGCCTTAACACACATATGAATCATCAAGTGCTGCACTGTCAAGGGAAATGAGAGGAAGACTGAAGGAGAGGTTCAAGAATCAAAGGGGTCATGATCACTCAAGGCGGAGCAAGTCACATACAAAATCAGTTCTTGAGTGATGGAACTGCGATAAGAAGGGCCACATCAAGAAGGATTGTTGGTCCAAGAAGAAGAAGGAGTCAGAGTCTCAAAACAACAAGCCAACATCGGAGGCCAATGTGGCAGGTAAAGTAGAGCAAGATGCTCTAATTCTATCATCAAACAATGTGTCTAACTCTTGGATAGTAGATTTTAGAGCTTCATTCCATGTGATACCCCACAAGCAGTGCTTCCAAGATTACACCAAAGGTAATTTTGGGTATGTATACTTGGGAGATGATGAAGCTTGTGAAATTGTCTGCAAAGGTACAATTTGTGTCAAAATTGCAAGTGGAATTGTATAAAAGTTAAATGATGTTAGACATGTTCCCTCTCTTCACAAAAACTTGATCTTTACAGGTCAATTGGATGATGAGGTCACAATAGTGCATTTGGAAACAAACGTTGGAAGACCTTGAAAGGATCAATGGTGATTGCAAAAGGAGATAACGTGGGTACACTCTTCTTGTACGGTCAACATGCAATCTTCAATTTGTGCAATAGCTACAGAAGTTGATGGAAGGCTTCTACCAGGTTTGAAAGAAGTGGACCTATAATTGTGAATATTGTGTTTGCAGTAAACAAAAGAGTGTAAAATCCTTAAAGTAGGGAATAAAAGAAAAACTTGAATTAGTTCATGCCGATGTATGGGGTCCTGTGAGTACACCATCCCTTGGTGGCTCGTTATACCATGTAACGTTCATGGACAATGCAACTAGGAAAACATGGGTTTATGCAATGAAGAATATATCCGATGTAATTTCCATATTTCAAAGGTGGAAAGCCTTTGTGGAAAATGAAGCAGGTAGCAATCTTAAATGTCTCAGATCCGATAATGGAGGTGAGTATTGCAGCCAAGATTTTGAAAGCTTTTGTGCTAGCAGTGACATTTGAAGGCAAAGGAAAACCCCAAGGACACCTCAACAAAATGGAGTTCTGGAAAGGATAAACATGACAATCATGGAGCAAGCACAAAGCATGCGACTACATGCAGGCCTACCACTTGAGTTTTGGGTAGAAGCAGTAAGTATGTATGTATACTTGACCAACCGGTCACCCTCAATGACACTGGATGGAGGAATTCCAAAAGAGGCATGGATAGTTAAACCGGTGAATTATGAATTTTTGAAAGTGTTTGGATGCGAGGCTTTTATGCACATAGATAGAAGACTAAAGTCAAAGCTAGATGCAAAGTAGCCAAAGCATAACAATTTGACACATAAGATGCATGGAAGAAATTATATGAGTACGACTAGATGTAGGTGCATCCAATTTATTGTCAGGCAAAGTATGCACCAGCCATTTTGCAAAAACTCTAGCCTGCTCATTCTCTGCCTTTCCACATCAAGTATATCATGTACATGTGCATCAAAAATAGGTTGATCCATAGCATTCTCAAAAAACCCCATAGGCTATACATTTGACTCGTTGGAATTTACATTTAAGTTTCCACCATGAAAAAGAGATAGCAAATTGGCATAAATGTCCCATGAGTTTACATTAGTATCTCTAGTATATGACAATAAAGGTTGAACAGAATCTTCCATAAACACAATATCTCGTGACACCAAGATACGTTTCGTTTGTGGACGGTATAACTTGTAAACTTTTCTTTTAGTACTATAACCTTTAACAGTCTTATCATCCAACTTTTTGTGTTGCATTTGTGGAAGTGTGTGTGAGGTGGAGAAAGACAGTGAAGTGAGGCGGGAATTCCATTAAGGGTTGCTAATCCCTTTGTAACCTACTTCAAGATTAAAGTGCAAAACCATTAAGTGACTGCTTTCTCATTGTCGTGCTGCTCCGCTTCCATGATAGAAAAAAGGGCCATGGGATGCAAGTTTAGCTTCTTTGAAGCCTATATGTATATTGAGCAGTGGCCAGGGCTTGATAACAGGCAAGGTTTGATGCTAAATGTACGCCAGATGCAGGTTTAAAGGGCCAGAACCTATGTTTTTAATGCTAAAAGTGGGTATGTCTGAGGTGATTAAAATGGAAGTTTATGGATTAGAATTGTAGTACTCAAGGGGCTCTATGGTTCTGTCTTTATGGCTTGACAATCGGAGCTACGATGAAGAAGTTATGCAAGTTTGAAGTTGGGATTGGTTGCAGAACTGTACCGGATTGGGCAACTGCAGATGAGGGATTAGGATGAAGTGAATGCATGGGCCTAAAGTGCTCATCTTGTGGAGCACGTCGGTCTTTTCAAATCAGCAATCGGAGCTCTCGTTGCCAAGATATTGGTAGTTTAAGTTTCCTCGGGGGCCAGTTTCGTACCAGTTTGGTCGCCTCGGTGAGTGTGCCAATTGGGATTTTTTTGGCTTTTGACCAGGTTATGGAATGCGATGCACATAATAGGGCAATAAGTGGTAAAGTGGCATTTTTCCCGAAATGTCATCTCCTGCAGTGCATTGATAACGGGGAATGCTTCCAGAGTTGTGCTCAACACTACGGTGGATAGGTATGTATGCAAAATATGGTAATTTGACAATGCTCAACTGGCATGTACCCTAAAGGTTATTCTCGGCAATGCTTAGAGGGCGATAAGTGCTTGAAGAGATTCGTGTCAGGAATGTCGTCTCTTGGAATGCAATGATTGTGGGATGTACCCAACAGAACCAGAGCTAGGAAGCTGGCTATGTTCAACAGATGCAAAGAGAGGACAACTCTCCAAATGCAATCATGTACTCTTGTATCTTGAAGGCAAGCGGCACCATGCAAAACATTGACATGGGCAACAAAATTCATGATGATATTGTTAGTTGAGGGCTTTGTGAAAAGATGTCGTGCGAGGGAATGCCTTGGTTAAAGTGTATGGTCATTATGTATGTCAAATGTGGTGCCTTTACGAAAGCACACTAGATTCTTGATGGGCTTGGTGTTTCAAACATGTGCTAGGCAATGCCTTGGTTGACATGTAAACCAAATGTGGGAGGTCGCCCAAGGGCCAAAGACTTGGCCGCCCATTGATTAAATTACACAAGAGGTGTGAATAAAGGGGAAAAAAATAAGGCATGGCAATATTGAGCAGGCTACGGCAGTGTATAGGGAGAAGGAGTGACTTGCGCAGGGAATTGGGAGCATTGGATGAGCTTGTGCATGAAGGCGAAGTTTCTCAGCATGCAAGGGCGCATCATTACAATCCTGCTCACGTCGGGTTTCATGCACGCCAAGGCCGAAACTACCACAACATCACAGAGTGTTCACAAGCCACATCAGTCTCACGACGTCGTGACTAATTGACTGAGGCAAAAAAGGGAAAAAAGGGAAGGCGCTTAGGGGTGTGGGAGAAAATAACGAAGGTGCTCTCCCTTACTCTTGCTCACGAATGGGGTTCAAAGGAACACGACGGAGAAGAGGGGAAGCCCAACCTCGTCACTATATGGCACGGCTCCGGGTCAGAGGGGATCTAGGGCCCAAAGTTAGGGGGCAAGTCGGCTTTAATCTCTGCCATCGGATCACATAGTGAACTAGGGGTGAACTAGGGGCGGGTGAACTGAGGGTGAACTAGGGGCGGGTAAGTTAGGGGTGGGTGAACTAGGGGCGCCTAAACTAAGATATGATCATGTGCCATGCCAACATGGACAGTGACGCACGCTAGCGTGGTGGTAGGGAATTCGTGTGGCAACCAAGACGTCCCAGGTTTGACCCACACTCCGCGAGGCAGGTGAACTAGGAGGAACTTGGGGCGCCATTTTTGCCCCGAGTACACCCCTAGTTCACTACGTGATCCGACGGCTGAGATTAAAGCCGCCTTGCGCCCCCAAATTTGGGCCTTAGATCCCCCCTGGCTAGAGCGGTGCCATATAGTGACGGAAGCCCAATTCTCTCTCTCTCTCTCTCTCTCTCTCTCTCTCTCTCTCTCTCTCTCTCTCTCTCTCTCTCTCTCTCTCTCTCTCTCTCTCTCCCTCCTAAGTATGCCAAGAAATCTCTCTCACTCCCTCGCCCGTGATCAAGAAGGATTTTCTATCGACCTAGTGAAGCAAGCAAAGGGCAAGAAGCTCGGCAAGGAACCGAGGACATAAAAGAGCAAGGAGCATAAGGGAAAAGCAAGGTGGCTATCTCGCTCTAAACTAGAAAGCATGGAAAATAAATATTTCTCTTGATCGACTCAAGGAAGAAACCGAAGTATCTCGGTCTCAAGATCGCTCTCTCTCGCGATCAACTCAAGGAAACAAGCACAGGAGTAAAAATTAGGGCTTAAAGATATCTCTCGATATCTCTCTCTCTCTTCCATATTTGCAAGATACAGAGACTAGAGGGTGCAGAGAATTTAAGCTAGATTGCATGTTTGAAGAATCAAAAAGGCGGCAAAGGTGTAGAAAGGCTAAGTAATTGGGTTGATACCGCGTATTAGTTTCCTAGGATTTGGAAATTGGCGCAAACTAAGGGGCTCCTATGTGTTCAAAGGCTTTGGGATAAGAAGGGTCAGCTCATCTAGCAGCTAAATGATTGCCACTATTTGATGCCAAAGCCAATTTATATCGAGGAGCTTGAGTGCATGCGGCTGTAAGGGCTTGGACATGCAACGGGAAGACTCCAAGATTATGATGTGATTGGAAGCAAATCAGTGGTTCCATGTTGACTTTATTGCTGGAGCTAATGAATTTACCCAAGGTTTTTGATCATCTAGGTGATTATAAGAGGTCAATTCGACCACATCATGTATAGTTTGTTCCAATTCTAATGATATAGCATTCATTTTGGGTTCCTATTAGCATTCATCTATCTGTGTATGTTGTTTTCTCTCTCTTCCACCTCTCACAGCTAGAGGCCCCGTGTATTCCCGATTCACCACACGAACCAATATCACCCGACATCTTTGGTGAACCCGACGCGAAGCGAGCCAGGGTGGGAGATATAGATGGAGAATTTAGAGCAAATGATGAAGCTTATGGAAACATTAACTTCCAAAGGATTTGATGAAAATCTAGTAGCTCTAGATTTTTCAAAGATGCTTGAATTGGTCCAAGGATATACACTCGAAGTGGAAACCATGAAGACAAAAGAGCAAATTGATGATGCAATAGATATGGCACTTGATGCCGTATGGAAACAATATGGAGTTTTTCAAGGGCACGATTCGGAAGGTTTTCTTGCATGCTATGAAGCAGAAATGAAGAGTCGAGGAGTTCCACAATATCGAATGGTTGCAGCTTTTGATGAACTTGTAGGTTTCGAGTTTAGAGATCAAGTTCCCACACAGTGGGACTATTTTGCAGATTGTTTCATTAATGAAATCTCAAGGATTATAGACTTGAGAAGTAAGCAAATTATTGAGAAGAGTTAGATTACTTTCAGCAAAGGTGATATGAAGATCAATTGCAAGTACTTAGCTATGATGAATTTTGGGAACAAATTGGTGCAAGAAGTAAAGTGAAAGCAAATGCAACCTTGGAGGTAGCATATTTAGTCTTAGATGATCATGTTTCAAGCAATGTAGCATAGAGGAATGATAAATGGATGCTAAAACTAAGATTGATGGAAAATTTTCAAAGATTGCTTGCATGGCAGCTATGCCCATTAGTGGCTTCAGTGAAGATGTAGATTGTACTATAAGTGTTTCACAGTCTACTTACCTTTGTATGGGTTATTTTCAAGGAATTCTAGACGAACTTTACAGAGTATAAGTGGAGCTTTCAACACCATGGAAGCATATGAAGCCAAACATAACAATATGTTTGCTGAAGACAATTGCATAGATAAAGTTATGTGTATGGTAACTGATGAAATGCACAAAATTGTGGAGATAAAACAAGAGGTACATGAGAATACAAATGAGTTTATGCTTATTGCTGACAGCATGTTCACATGTGTCAGTGTCACAAAGCAAGAAGAGAATGCCATTATTGATGAATTCTTAGCAATGCCTGATGGAGATGAACTCAACAATCTAGAAGGGCTTTCGAATGTATGTACCTATTCAAAGGAGGTGCAAGAAGAAGCTTTACAGGGTGTCAAGGAAATTTTGGGTCACATAGATGCATATAAAGCAGAATATGATGAAGAAACATATGAAGATTACCTAAAGGATGAAGTATTTAATGTGTCTTAAAGTTTTGAAACGACTGAAGTGCAGTATATCTAGGAAGTTCTTCCTTGTATGCTATCTCATGAGTTGCAAGATCAAGCAATTTCCAGGTCTTTGACAAATGATGATTATTTTCAAGGCTCTACCAGTCCAACAGAGGATGTTATGGATGAAAATTTACAGGTTGAAGTTATTTTCCATGATGAGGCTAGAATCCTAAGTGAAAATGGCTATGATGCTACAGGTCTAGATTGTTCCAAGGTTCTTCATGATGGCTATGAAGTCAGAGGGGGTGATGAAGCTAAATCATCGTGGGTATTGCAAAGGGTGCACAAATGTCTTCGTTTCCTTGGGCAATTCACAAGCTATGGTTGGGTTTGGATGGTCTTTCTAATGATGCTTATGTCAGTGATGTTCAGGATGCCAGTAAAAGGGAGTGAGTGCTCTTTAATGCTTGCTCGTAACGAGATAAAGTTGGCAAAATTTTATGGGATGCAGATACTACACTATGCTTCAGGTGAAGCTCTAGTGTATTGTGGGGCTCATCAGTGCTATGTAATCTCAATGGTGTTTGATCGAGGAGATTCTAGGGATCTGGAAAAGCAGGTTCAATATGGATGGATTCTTTTGGATACACATTACGGTTGCTTGTTGTTGGATCCAGGAATAACATACCTACACGAGAAGTGTTTGATGCTGATTGATACAAGCAATGTACGCTCATGTTAATATTATACTGCTCCACTGTTTGGGAAATTCCTTTGATCTAGGAGGGTGTTGTGCTGACTATGACTTGGGGTAGGGCATTTCTATGTGCCACGACACTGGGGACTCAATGGATTATGTTCCGTTGATTACATTCTCTTTTATCGTCCGTACAGCTGCCACGTGTCAGTCATTTCCGCGTGATTTCCGGGAGAGGTTGTGCCACTGCAAGAGAGAGTGTGTGTGTTTTAGGGTTATGCCACGTCACCATTTTGTGACATGTTTCATGTCAGTCGCCTTGAAGAAAAATTAGGTGAAGCTGACGTTGTTGTGCCTATCGAGGAAAATGTATGGCAAGATATGCAAACTTAGTATATTCCTCGAGAACCAGAGGCGGTTTTAGATCATCGTAGGCTTCATGTCCAAAGCTATGTGGACAAAAAGGATTTCTTCATCTCCCCTCTCAAACATGAGAATGTTATCATTGGGGCACCATGGTTTAACCGCATGGCTCCCAACATGAAGTTCCCTTAAAGGAGAATCTACTTCACCTTCAGGGAAAAGAGCATGTACAATGATACTCATGAGTCGGGGAACACCATATCCCTACAATGAAGGGAATAAGAGGAATTAGAGTTGTCTAATTTCCTAAATAGATTCCAAGATGTTTTCATTGATGACATCCCTAGTGAGCTACCTCTAAAATGAGGGATGATGACCATGCAATTGAGCTCCTAACAGGAAGCTCACCACCTAACAAGCCTCCTTATTGAGTTTCACAAGCTTAACAAGAGGAGATCATCATGCAAGTGCATGAATTGATCGAAAAAGAGATGGTGAGGTCTAGCTCCTCTCCATTTTGTTCACCATTACTTTTAGTGCAAAAGAAATACGACACATATCACATGTGTGTCGACTATAGAGCACTAAATAAGATCACTATCAACAATAGATTTCTCGTAATGTAGGTAGAAGATCTCTTTGATAAGTTACAAGTTTTGGACTGACACATGCTCCAGACACATTCAAACTCATGATGGACAAAAGTCTTTAGGCCATTCAAATTCTCTTGAGGACTACAAGCGACACCTCTAGGTAATTTTTCAAGTTGTGAGAGAGAATAAGCTTTTCATTAAAAAAGAAAAGAGAAATTTTTTCTACAAGAGATTCAATATTTAGGTCACATTATCTCTAAAGATGGCACCCATATGGATGCAACAAAATTAGAGATAATAAAAGGATGGCCTAATCGAAGGAATCTACAGGAGGTACGAAGCTTCATAAGTATGTGTGCATACTATAGATGGTGCATTAAAAAAAATTCTCGCTAATAGCAAGCCCATTACATGACTTAACAAAAAAGAACGTTAAGTATTCATGGAGTGCAAAAGTGCAAGAAGCTTTTGAAGAAGCTTAAGGAGAATCTTATCACTCAACGTGTACTCACACTATTAGATCTCTCAACGCCATTTGAGGTCCAATGTGATGCTTGTGGTAATTGCCTTGGAGCTATTTTGCTTCAAGAAGGGCATGCCATAGCATATGAGAGTCAAAGACTCAACTTTGATAAGTGAGTATTGGGCAAATACGAAAAAGAGCTACTAGCTATTCTATATGCCCTAAACACGTGGAAACACTATCTCTTGGGGACTCCATTCATCCTACTAATGGATCACAAAGCCTCAAGAACTTCATGACGTAAACCAAGCTCTCCGATAAACAAATGAGGTGGGAAAATTTTCTTTTGCAATTTAAATTTCATATTGCTCACGTTGTTGGCAAGCACAATCAAGTGGTTGATGCACTTTCACAACGACCAAGGGTAAATGTGGTGTCTGTAGCAGCTCACAATGATCTATCTTTTATGATAGATGAGTATGCTACGGACCAAGACTTTAAGTATGTAATTACATCCTTTGCATTAGGGAAGAAAAAAGAACCATTCACCTTGAAGGATGGTTATCTTCCAAACGGCAATAGGCTATGTGTTACTCATCCATACAATAAGAAAGTCATGTATGAATCCCATACTTCTCCTTATGCGGGGCAAAAAGGGATTCCATAGTCTACTCTTCGAGGAGTAGAAATTTATTTCTATTGGTCTATCATGAAAGTAAACATACAAGAGTAAGTTTCAAAATGCGTGGTATACCAAAAGTTGAAATTTGATCGAGGGAAGCAACTTGGATTTTTTTAATCGACAGGCTTAACAAGAGAACACACTCTATGCCTGTCAAAAAGACTATTAAGGCACATCAAATGGAAACCCTCTTCAGATCTCAAATTGTCAAACATCATGGATTGTCAACATCCATAGTGTCGGACAAAGATCCTAGAATGACCAGTAATTTCTAGAAGGGTCTCTTTTGGAATCTAGGAAGTAGATTAAATTTCTCTTTCGGCCTATCATCCACAAACGGATGACCAAAGTGAAACAACTGATCTAACGATTCTTGAATCTACTACAAGCCTATGTCATGGAAGTAGATCAACATTCTCAATGATAGAAGTACCTACCTCTTATAGAGTATGCATACGATGACATTGTACATACTTCTATGGGGAAAGCACCTTTTGGGGTTAAAGAGGGAAGATCCAAAAGTCCCTTCCCCCCTCCAATAGGCATTTGTATTATAGTTTCTCCCATCAAGAGAGACTTGGCACAATAAAATCTTTGTGTTCCTTGTGACTTAGGTGATGCAATGAAGATGGAAAGCTTCACACATCACAAGCATAACATAAACTTTGTAGAAAGCATTAACTATCCCAAGGCTTCAAACACCTTCGAAGGTGGAGAGAGCTAGTGAGGAATGAGAATAGGGAAGAGGAAGAAGAAACATTCCATATGAGAAAGAAATAGTTCCTCACTTATCATCACTCTTCTTGCTAGCATACATAATAGCATAGTAATGAAGATGGAGAAGATGACAAGCTTAAGCATTGAAGCATGGCCCTTGGTTGGATTTGCATTCCATAGCCAAGAGTGTGGGTGTAGGCTCTGACTTCTCATAAGCTTGGAGAAGGAGGTGGAGTTCCTCAACTTTCACCAAGTGAGAATGAATCCACAAAATGAGTGTGTGTGTGTGTGGTGTATATCCCCCTAGCACCCTCCTTGCTTGCTTGGGGCGAGTTGTAGCTTTTACACAATTTTCAAGCTCATTGGACCCCTCTCCCCCCTAGCCAATCACATACAACACGCATTCAAGTACATGGGTAGTCTTTGGACAAGTGTCCTCCTTGCCCCTTACAGAGAGAGAGCTTGAAAATATCTAGATATTTGTTGGATGGAACTAGAAGCTCATTGGAACCCTCTTTAACCCAACCAATAGCATTCAAGCACACCATGTGGTTAAGCATAGGGAGAGTCTGACATGTGTCACATGTGCCCTTTCAGAAAAGGGGTGCCCTTTGGGTGAGTGGTGGTTAAGTCAAAGATTCCCCTAACTTTGGGACTCTCATGCATAGGAAGCTTCTCAAGCACCTTCCTCATTAAGTTTGTAGGGTCTCTTTTTGACTCAAGCACCTTACCCCCCCATGCATGGGAAGATTCTCAAGCACCTTCCTCATTAAGTTTGTAGGGTCTCTTTTTGACTCAAGCACCTTATCCCCCATGCATGCGAAGCTTCTCAAGCACCTTTGTTATTAAATATGACAAGCACCTCAAGTACCTTAGTCATCAAGCATGACAAGCACCTCAAGCACCTTACTCATCAAGCACAACAAGCACCTTAATCATCAAGCACGCACCTTAGTCATCAAGTACGACAAGCACCTCAAGCTTAGGTTGGGTTCCTATTCAAGCTCAACCCTAGCTTGCCTAAGGTCAAAGGACTTTTAACACTAACCATTGGAGGTATTTAATGAAGCTCACCCTAAGGTCTTCTAAGCTCCATTAGTTGCACGTTGCTCTTTGATAGACTACCTCCATTTGGACCCATATTGAGATGTAACCATCTCTCCTCTTGGTCCCCTGCTGAGATAAGTCTAGAAGCATTTATTGCACATTGCTCTTCGGTAGACCATCTCCTTTTGGACCCGTATTGAGATGCAACCATCTCTCCTTTTGGTCCCCTGTTGAGATATGTCTAGAAGCACATGTCTCAATTCTAACTCTTGTTCCCGTTTATTCTCCCATATTAATGTCATAAAATCTAATACCTAACTAACCCAAATTATTTTCTCATATTAAACTGACCATTTATGTGGGAGAATAAACGGGAACAAGAGTTAGAATAAACACATGTGCTTCTAGACATATCTTAGTAGGGGACCAAAAGGAGAGATGGTTGCATCTCAATAGGGGTCCTAAAGGAGACGGTCTACCAAAGAGAAATGTGCAATAAGTGCTTCTAAACTTATCTCAATAGGGGACCAAGAGGAGAGATGGTTACATCTCAATACGGGTCCAAAAGGAGGCAGTCTATCAAAGAGCAGCATGCATCTAATGGAGATTAAAAGCCCTTAGGGTTAGTTTCATTAAAGACCTCCAATAGTTAGTGTTAAAAGTCCTTTGACCTTGACCTTAGGCAAGCTAAGGTTGAGCTTGAGGTGGGAACCCGACCTAAGCTTGAGGTGCTTGTCATGCTTGATGACTAAGGTGCTTGAGGTGCTTGTCGTGCTCGATGACTAAGGTGCTTGAGATGCTTGTCATGCTTGATGGCTAAGGTACTTGAGGTGCTTGTCATACTTAAAGAGGAAGGTGCTTGAGAAGCTTCCCATGCATGGGGGGTAAGGTCCTTGAGTCAAAAAGAGACCCTACAAACTTAATGAGGAAGGTGCTTGAGAAGCTTCTCATGCATGGGGGGTAAGGTGCTTGAGTCAAAGTCCCAAAGTTAGGGGAATCTTTGACTTAACCTCCCACTCACCCAAAGGGCACCCCTTTTATCAAGGGGCACATGGGACACATGCCAGACTCTCCCTATGCTTAGCCACATGGTGTGCTCGAATGCTATTGGTTGGGTTAAAGAGGGGTCCAATGAGCTTCTAATTCCATCCAACAAATATCTAGATATTTTCAAGCTCTCTCTCTCTCTAAGGGGTAAGGAGGACACTTGTCCAAAGACTACCCATGTACTTGAATGCATGCTGCATGTGATTGGCTAGGGGGAGAGGGGTCCAATGAGCTTGAAGCATGTGAAAAGGCTAGAACTCGCCCCAAGCAAGCAAGGGGGGTGTTGGGGGGGTATACACCGCACTCATTTTGTGGATCATTCTCACTTGGTGAAAGTTGAGGAACTCTACCTCCTTCTCCAAGCTTATGAGAAGTCAGAGCCTACACCAACACTCTTGGCTATGGAATGTAAATCCAACCAAGAGCCATGCTTCAATGCTTAAGCTTGCCATCTTCTCCATCTTCATTAGTATGGTATTATGTATGCTAGCAAGAAAGAGTGATGATAAGTGAGGAACTTTTTCTTTCTCCTATGGAATGTTTCTTCTTCCTCTTCCCTATCCTCATTCCCCGCTAGCTCTCTCCACCTTCGAAGGTGTTTGAGGTCTTGGGACTGAGGCTTGGGATAGTTAACACTTTCTACAAAGTTTATGTTATGCTTGTGATGCGTGAAGCTTTCCATTTTCATTGCATCACCTAAGTCACAAGGAACAAAACATTGTATTGTACCAAGTCTCTTTTGATGGGAGAAACTATAATACAAATGCTTATTAGAGGGGGGACCGGCTTCGTATGAATCCGGTCCTCAATTGTTGTCATGTTCTCTAAACTCTTTCTCTTGCAAAAGTATTGTTCATGCCAAGTTAACTAAGTACCATGTTTATGTTGCTACCATCAATTAAATTCACCCGCTATGCTCACAAAGTAATCTCACAAAAGTGCTTCATCTAATTCCTAATTTCGCTACTCTCAAAGTTCATAGGCCATTCCCATTACAAGTACAGACTCCTATGGAATATGCTAACCACTCATCCATCTATAGAAGGCCAATTTTTCTTTCTCTCGGGCTGTCCTTATCTTAGGCATCACTTCTAATTGAAGGACTATTTCTTTCTAATGGAGAGGAGATGTCCTGTATGTATGCAAGAACCTGTGCGGGCCCTTCTCACTATTTATGAGATGTCCTGTATGTATGCAAGAACCTGTGTGGGTCCTTCTCACTATTTATGAGATGTGCTCCATCTTTGCAATTCTATTATTATCCCCGTGGGTTTCGATAGCAAGCCTGCATAGAGGAACACCCACAATAGAGAGCATGCCACGCTTTTCCTACTACAATTATAACAAGAGAATCTTGGATGGTCATAGTTGGTTAACTCAAGCAAAAGAAAAGTAAAAATATAGATGTAAATCCAAAATTTATGCAAGAGTTAAATTGCAAAAAGGAAAAAGAACATAAGAAAACGAGTAAGATGATATCTTTGTATGTTGAACGAGCCAAAAAAATTTAAAGAAGGGAACTGCAAAGCCTTTGAACAATCCAAAACGGTGGATAGAAGTAGTTGAGAGAGCGTTTCTTGTTTTGTTTATGATTGTAGGCATTTTGATTAATTTTAAGGCTGATTTTGAACACTTTGTGATTGTCCCTTGAGAGTGTAAGCAATGCATGGATTGCATTTATTGCTTTTCTTCAATTGCTTGCATCTTTTCTTGGAAGTATGTTGCTCGTAGTTTGATTGAAACTATTGAGATGAAGAAGCTTGTTATTCTTGCATCTTTAGCAAAAAGAGACCCTTTCAAAAGCTATCTTCTTGAGATATTCTAATAGAAATTTATTTAATTTGTCCACAGGAAGCACTCTTTTTTGCTTCTACACACTATCTCAAGCGTTTTTAAAGCTCCCATATCACTGTTGGCTTCTTGATATTTTCCCAACAGTTTTAACACAACTTTAATTTATTAAATATAAATAAATTCATCAAAACAATTGATTGAATAATCACAAAACATAAAGAAAACAACATAAATAAGAATCAAAACACGACACCATACTGGGTACCAACCATCTATGATTCAGTATTTACCTTCAACCTCTTTATTCATTTCATGGAGTGTGAATTACAATAAGATAAATATATGAAAGATAAGAGAGCACGAGTTGCGTAATCAAGAGAATGTATGCCGTGATCAAGGGAGAAAATTCAATGAAAAAGGGCAAAAGTGTATCTTCTACAGCTTGACTCTAATGGAGATTATGATGGCTTCGTTGGCTTCAATGATAACAATGATGCACCAACTGGAGCTCAGTGAGGTGCAAAATATAGCTAGGTGTCTGGAATTTACATGCAAAAACAAAGGCCACGTTTTGTCACGCACATAATAGAAGCAAGACTATCACAATTTTCACATTGTTGGCGATGAGAAGAATGTGAACCAAAAAAGAAACAACAAGTATTATGGATTGCAGTCACATGTTGCAAAGAACATGATGGCACAAACCATTATGCCCCTTCACTTCCAATGTACTATAACTAGGACCTAGATGTACTTATCATACACTCTTCTTTGCGGCTTCTACCCTATCAAGACTATGGTCCCTCATAGTTCAAAATGATTATTGTCTACATAGTAACTTTACCCTAAGTGTTAAGGACACCATTAGAAAATTGGCCCAAAAAAAGTTCTTTGATGGAGTTGCAACTATTCATAAGATAAAATACAAGCATGACTAGGTCACCACAATCTTGGAAAAGGAGGAATTAAGGAGAACCTCTTAAGATTCTCTCTCTCTCTCTCTCTCTCTCTCTCTCTCTCTCTCTCTCTCTCTCTCTCTCTCTCTCTCTCTCTCTCTCTCTCTCTCTCTCTCTCTCAGGCCAAGGGCCAGGATGGACATGCGGTCAAGGGGCGCTATATTTAGGGGCTAGGAGTCTATATATGGCACGGTTGGGTGGAGAGTTGCATGGTCCAATCCCCCGCGGTCTTACATTGGTATCAGAGCTCAGGGGGAGAGAGGAACTATGGAGGGGAGGAAGCCTTGCGGAGGAGGAGGAAGCTTTACTTCGATGCATGTTCTCTCTCTCTCTCTCTCTCTCTCTCTCTCTCTCTCTCTCTCTCTCTCTCTCTCTCTCTCTCTCTCTCTCTCTCTCTCTCTCTCTCTCTCTCTCTCTCTCTCTCTCTCTCTCTCTCGATCTCTCGATCTCTCGATCTCTCTCACAGCCCTGGCGAAATTCAGGTCTCATGAAAAGCCATGAAAAGGAGGGTAAGGTCGTGCATCAAGTTGCATGGCAGAAACGGTCACCATCAGAGACTCGACAGCAAGCAGGGCTATGGGATGCAGTCCCTCCAGAGTCGAGGAGGCCGCGTGTGAAGCCGACCTTGCATGGAATTGGGGAATCCGTCGACCTGCTTGGAATCGAGTGCCGTTTGGCCTTATGGGAGCGCGCCGGGTTGAGGAGCAAAGCTCGCTTCATGAGCGCGCTGTGTCGAGCAACGCAGGCACCTAGCATGGCGTTATCTTTGCTTGCGCAGTTCGGCAGCCCGCCATAGCCTTATGCAGGCTTTTTTATTTTCATACCAAAGTTAATTGGGCGCCCAAGGGTGCCCAGGGGCAAACCTAGGGGCCCATCCCATGGAGAAAACCTCCAAGAAATGCTTCCATAAGTGCCCACAGCGCCCAACGCTTTGGAGTCCATAGCCGTCGAACGAGAGCTCTCTCTCCCATGGAGAAAACTTCCCACAACACGACAAAAAGAGCGACTGAATCCCGTGACCACAGAAGCCAATGGCATACACAACCCGAACTCGGCAAGGGTGTAGTCTAGGGAGAGTTGCAACCTAGATAGGTGCTGAAAGGCTTCTCCGTAATCTCGGCTGCGGTTTCGGTTGCGGTCTAAGGTCCATGGACACATTGACTCACGGGTCGAATCGCATGATTGACCAGGTATGCAATAGTTTTTGTTTTGGGTTTGCTGACGTTTTCAAACATGCTATGTAGCTATTGCATGCAGGCACAAGCACAGCTTGTGACAGTTCAGTACATATTCTACTTTTGTTGCCTGCTTTGTTTGCAATGATCAACTGTTGGGTTGCGGGATCAACATCAAGCACGGCTTGAGTATACTGTTCGTCGGAGAGTGAAGGTTGATACAAAAGAAACTAAGGCAGGGCCTGTGCCATATCCTAATACAATATTCGGCAAGGCCGACCAGTAGCAACGCTCTTGTTCAAGGTGCACAAAGCTCGGCATGATCGGCGCACACTTTGTGTACCACCACTGGAGCATTGAAGTTGCTCACAAGATTCCAAATTGGTTGCGAATTGGGCAAGGCCCTTGACAACATGAAGTAGAGTAATTATTGAGCAAAGTGCTTGATAATTCTCGTATACAATGGAATGAAGGATCACGGTTATCATTCATAGCGCTAATCAGCTTGCTAGGAGCAGGCAATATGGGTACATGAAGCATCGTGGAACAAGCATTGACATTCACAGCTAGGAGCGAGATGCAACGTTGACCACCATATGAATTTTCACACTGCCAACTTGTCAAGCAAAGGTTGCTTTGATCAAGCAGTATTGGACAGTCGCTGACAATGGATAGTTCCGCTGTAGCTGATATCTCTCTCACTGTCGAGCAATCTTATGATTCTCAATCAGTAGCAACATTTGGCAAGGCCAATTCTCTACGCAATTTTGACAAGGTCAATCTTTTTCTGCTCGGACATATGTGTGTCACCAAGAGCATCTGTTAGCTATGAGCTTTTAGGTTACATTCTTGTCTCATCCATTTGATGACCTTAAGTGAAGCAAGGCTTCTATTTATGCATCCTGCATTGAGACTCCCCACATTTGGCATTTGCTAAGAGCATACAAACTAGGGAAGGATTTACCAATTTCCTTGCATTGTTATTTCATTACATGCACAAAAGGTGTATATGATACACACGCCAACTCTCTCTCGTACAACAGCATAGGCTACGAGCCTGATGGGAATGAGTTCCTCCATCACGCGTTCAGGAAAACCGGTTCCAGCAGGATAACCAGGTTAGACAAATTTTAAATTTGTTTATTTTGCATGTTTTCATGGTTACTTTGGAACATGTTGTTTGTTGCGGAAAACACAATGCTTTGATAACTCGACATGAAGCAAGGCTTCTCCTGCGTGCCATGCTACTGCCCATTGCTTTGGCATCAAGGGTATTGGTACGCAAGTTTGGAGAATTGGTTGTGCAAGGCACTTTTGGTTTCGACTCTCACGCTTGAGGCCGTCATAGTAGCCACGCGCTTACAAGCTTGCATGCAAGGCATGTTAGCCAGGTGGACTCACCTCCACCCCATCATGGATTACGCTTCCGCTATCACACTCGTCACTCTGTTAGCATACATGATGGATTATTTCACAAGATTGTTTAACATGATTGTTGGTTGCTATTAATACACAACAACACTAAAAGGGACCTCACTCTAGGACTTATTTTATGGGCAAAGTGCCATAGCTCAGTCGTACTCATACACTCACGACCCCTACAAGGTAGGTGGGTCGGAGTGATTTTTGTGTTTCTGTTACCTATCTCGATGAGAGCGTCATACCAGAACACTGTGGAATGCTTATAGGATAAGCTGCACTTCAGGCATACGATGCGTAAGAGCACACAGCTTGGGCACCCACTCTACACACTTAAGGTTAGTTCCTCAGCCCAGCATGCTCTTATTCTCTCGTTCTCTCTCTCTTTAAGGGAAAAATGAAATGAAAAATCTTAGGAGAAGCTTTTGATACGTGTTTTGCTCGTGAGTCAGCCTGAGCCAAGGAGCTCTAACTCTCAGCTAGCATGTAGCTAAGATGCTACTCAGATTAGTCTTCATCAGTTCGTCCATTGAACACTTATTCGCACAAGGGCTATGAGCCACACAGGCTAAGAGCCATTGTCAGGCCAAGGGTAAGACCCAACTAGTGGCATTCTTTGGGTGATTGTTTTCAAGATTGAACAGATCTACCCAAGGAAGTATACATTGACGTTAATGCACAAGCAAGAGTCTTGTCATTACGGATGTTTAGGGTGTCATTTTTGCACTACATGTTTTCAGTGCGACACTCAAGCTGAGTTTTTGATAATCTTCAACTCACAGCAGTTGATCTCTATAAGGAAGTATAGATGCAGCAATCAGTGGTGACAGTCTCTATAGCACTACAGAGTGTCTATGGACATATTGTTTTGGGGTACGACCCGACGGGTGACTGCTACATCACCCCATAGGCATGGAGGATCATAGTTGATCTGCATTGAGGATCACAGTTGATCTGCATTGAGGATCACAGTTTGATCTCTCTCAGTTAGACTTTCAAGGAAAGAATTCCGCAATCTACCACGCGGTATCGGACAAACTTAACTTTTCAAGTTGATTCCAATCATTATGTACACGGTTAACTATGTTGGTTGCCGTTACGTGCTAGTTGAGCAGTTTCTACAAAGGGTCTTACCAAGGGGTTTGACTACGTAGATTTTAACCAAAGGGGTTGGATTGCGAAGGCAACACCCACGGTTCCCAGTGCAATGCTATTTGTTTTTCAGGTAGGAGATGTGCTCCTCTCCGTCTGAATACTGGTAAGTGAACATTACGTTCAAACCTCCAGGTACGCATCTATTAATTTGGTGTTATTCCATTTTTTGTATGCTTTGCTTGTTTTTTTTTTTCAAGACGTATAAGTACGCTTGAATGTTACAGAGCCATGCCAAGGGCATGTTGGCACAAAGTATTTTGGGCCAAGTGTCCAATCTACCTTTTTGCCTAATGTTGTTACAAACCTACTTGTAGGGTTCGATTTGGCACATGTTGTCACATGGGATACAACATGGTCTAGGAACTCAAGGAGTTTGGTTTAGCCAGTGTGGAGCATGATAATGAGGGTCCCTCTCACTCGCGTTGCAGAGTGTTCGTAGTTACCTCTACACACAAGTACAGCTCGTACTTGATGGATGTCACTTTTCCTGGCATCCTTACTTGAGACATATTCCACATGTGGAGAATATGAGTCTTTGGGACTGACACTGGTGCCCAATTCGAAATGATATGTCGCGACGAAGTCCCTAGGTGCTAGTCGCATCCGTTCATTAGACAAATTGACGCACACAGTATCAGGAACAATTTCAGTGGCCAAAAATTGTCGGGTACTAAGTACAGACTTGTTGTGATTACAAGTGCTGTGAAACCACCTTAACGGAAGGTCGTTTCTACATATAGCAAAGTATGCTACGTTCATGAGAATGTCTCATGGTTGGTTCCTAGGTGTGACCGGGTTGTCACATTCTATTATGGTCCAACTTTTGCTGCAAAGTATGCTACGTTCATGAGAAGGTCTCATGGTTGGTTCCTAGGTGTGACCGGGTTGTCACATTCTATCATGGTCTAACTTTGTTGCAAGATTTTCATGTAAGTATCGTGGAAAGTCTCGTCATGGAATTGCGGTTTGGATATGTTTGTGTTAAATGCATGCACACTAGGTGTTATGGGCCCTAGTGTTTAACACAAATTTATTTGGAGCGGCATGCAAAATCCATGGACTTTATTCTTTCTGCACCCTTTTTTATTGCTAGTGCAATCTCTCTTGCAGATTTCGTATGAGTTTACACCTGCCATACAAGGTGATGGCTGAGTATGGATATTAGTGATTGGTTGCTGGAACCTCCAATCTACCTTCAACCTAGTTGGTTGTCTCCATTCCATATCGAGTATATGGCTGGATACTCAATGGTTGAGTCATAGTTTGTCGTCAGTCGTGGAAGACTGTCTCTAAGTGGTTGGGGAAAGTACCTCACTCTTATTGCTGTTATTCATCCCATGTTGGATGGGCAGCTTACAAGTATTCTATTTAGTACTAAAGGATATGCTAAGCGCATACGTTAGTAAACCGTGCTAAAGGATCTGCTAAGAGAATACGTTAGCACAATGCATTCTGAATAGGTGATTCTCTCCTTATTCTAGAATTTGCTTCGGTTAGGTTTTCAACTTTGAACACCTGTTGTGGTGGGGTTGGATACTGACAGTTTCATAAGTCAAGGACTTAGTAGGTGTGCTGACAGAGTATGTTGGCATGTAACCTTTGTTAGGGGTGAACATGTGGTTCTGTGTGTTCCAAAAGGTTCAGAAGTCTGACATGAGGACACTCCCTATTCTATCTTTCAGTAGCTATGAGCTTTTCAAGATACTCACATGAGTTATCATGAGTTACCATTTAGATACGGGTGGTTGCAAAAGGACAACAATGTTGAAAATCAAGATGTTGCTCTTGGTTTCATTGAACCTCCTCACTACACCAGGTATCGGTCATATGGACAATTGGCCCGTGTAGAGGATGCCAATAAGGAAAACATCAGTGTTCTTACGAAGATACTACCACTTGTGTTTTCGAGGAAGAAAACGCTTCTCCAAGGGGGAAGTAATGTCAGGCCAAGGGCAGGGCCAAGGGCCAGGATGGACATGCGGTCAAGGGGCGCTATATTTAGGGGCTAGGAGTCTATATATGGCACGGTTGGGTGGAGAGTTGCATGGTCCAATCCCCCGCGGTCTTACACACACTCTCTCTCTCTCTCTCTCTCTCTGACTATGTGCGGAGCTCCTTATGCTCGTGGTATTTTAGAGCCCATCTTGTCTATCTACTCATTTACGTGCTGATAAGTTAGAGCATTCCATCGTTTGTGCATAGAGAGAGGTAGCATGGGGTTGCATGGCTGGGAATGTGATGGGTGTCCGTTGAACCTTGTAGAAACTTTTCAATGGGTCTCATTCATATATATATATATATATATATATATATATATATATGGGATTATGAGTGCCTATGGGTAAGCGACATGTGAAGTAGGGGGGACGCGATGTGCATACATAAGCTGGGAGGATAGCGAGAGGGGGAGAAAAGTGTAGCCTATAGTGCAAAAAGGGTTCTGAAGGGGTTGAGCGAATCTAGGCATCTTTGAGGTATTAATGGTAGCTTTTTTAATAGCGAGCCAGTAGTATGTGTGCCTTGACAACAAAAACAACAATATTGAATGGAGCATTCTACAGGTTCTCTCTCTCTTCTCTCAATTAATATTCTCTTTCTATCCATGGACACACCTTCACATCTCTCTCTCTCTCTCTCCCCCCCTCCGCCCTTCCCCCCCAGTGGCGAGCAAGTTCTCTCTCTTTGTCTATTGTGTCGAGGCGAGTCCCCCTCTCTGTCTGTGTCTTTCTCCCTATGTTGCATTGAGGGCGGACGAGATGCACATCTCCCAAAAACGTCCCCTCAACCCTACGCTCACCTAAGGGGGGGATCTTACTAATAATCCAGTTTTATCAAAAGTGGAGCCAAATATGCTGGTATCCGTATCGAGAGTCTAAAGTTATCACATTGAGAGGGGAAGGGTTCCGTAGCTTAAAGCTTACTACTTTTGCAACGTGGGAATGACTTGCAAACTTAAAGGTAGAGAACTTTCCAACAGTTAGGTAATGGCTTCTAAATAAATATTCCTCTTCTCTCTCTACTCTCTCTCTTTCAAAATGTAATCACGTGGGTGATCGTCGCTAAAGAGGAAAAGACTCTTGCCAACCTTACGCTGCGTACCCGCCGTGTCCTCCTCTTCCTGTTTCAAACCTCCGCTTTACCTCGCTTTCATCAGCAGTAGCAGTGGTCGGAGTGTCTCAGAGAGAGAGAGAGAGAGAGAGAGAGAGAGAGAGAGATGGATGTAGCGCTTTACCTCCAAGACACGGTTATAAGCAGCACGAAGTTCTGCTAAACCCACCTGAAGGTGTTCTAGAATGCTCTGGTAGACATAGTTTAACTTTGAACTGAAAATGTCCCATAGCTCGCAGCAATATTGGCCTTGTGACTCATTTGTTTCACTCTCTTTTTTCTTTGCAAAAGACAATTGATTTCTTTTGTTTGTTTTGCAGATAATAGGTATCTCATAAGCATGCATGCTGATTAAGCATGTTGATCCATTAAAGTGCTGATCATTACACTGTTTGCATTCCTTTGATGCACATAGAGTTTCATCAAGGTAAATATTGATCATGGGCAATCATTGCCTCCGCAAAATACGCACACACACCCTTCACTGCTGCATTTGGTTATGGAAAACTTGTAGTTGATGATAGACGGTGTCTCTATTTTGCAGGCATTGTAACTGTCCTCCCTTGCATTAGTGCATACACAAGCTGCAAATCCAAGCAAAATATACTGCAACCCAAGTTCAAGAAAATGGATCTGCTAAATAAACGAGAGCATAATTAGAGAGATGACCATGCTAAATTTTACCGTGTGGTGTTGAAGCAAATGCACCGGCAGTTTTGGGAAGCGAGTTGATAAGAGATGTGAGAGGTCCAAAGAGCTAGTTGCCTCACATGTCTTGGATTGAAGGTTGCTATGAGCCAAATGTCAAGGAAGCTGCAGGAAGTAGAGAAGAGACATCGGGTTTGCACGATAAGGTTGAAACAATGCAAGTCGAAACAATGCATGCAAACCACATACCTCTTGGGGAAGCCAGTGAAACTAAGATGCAGAATGGAGACATCTGCATTGGAACCTACGAAGTCAATGTTCCAGATGGATTTGGGAAGCACCTATGGTCAGATGGATGTTTATATGAGGGTGACTGGGTTTGTGGTAAGGCTACTGGCAGAGGGAAGATGTCATGGCCTTCAGGAGCAACTTATGATGGTCAATTTTTTGCAGGCAATTTACACGGAGTGGGTACTTTTGAACATCCGGGAAACACTGTCTATAAAGGCAGCTGGGTCATGAATGTAGAACATGGTTTAGGACGAAAGTTGTACTCGAATGGTGATCTCTACGAGGGCTTGTGGAAACGAGGGGTGCAAGATGGTCTTGGTAGATATGTGTGGAAAGATGGGAGCGTGTATTATGGGGATTGGAAAAGAGGTAACATGTGTGGCCAAGGGTGCTTGTCATGGCAAAGCAAGGAGTCGTATGATGGACAATGGCAAGATGGACTGCCCCATGGACATGGAACCTTCACTTGGGCCGATGGTAGTGCTTACATTGGCTTCTGGAGCAGAGGCAAGAAGGATGGTAAGGGAGCCTTCTATCCTCTGGGCTCACAACGTCCTCTCCATTCACACATGCTTATGCAAAACGAGTACATTCCAACCCAGGACTGCATTCATGTGCAGAAGCCTTACAAGCTTCCACTGCAAAAAAGGTTCGGAAGACAATCTTATTCTGTAAGGAAATCCAAATCTCTGCCTTCCTGGTACAAGGTAATCGAAAAAGAGTTGAGTTTGAGGGGCCGAGTAGATATGTTGGTTGCAGATGGAGAGCCCAGCTTGAGTACTGATGCAGGAAATTGCTGCATTCCAGAAAGGAAATCGATGCTTGTTCTTGAAAGGGAATATGCCCAAGGTGTTCTTATTGGAGAGCTTGCACATGACAATGTGCAGTCGAGCTTGTCTCAAAGTGGTAATCTATGGCAGAGACATTCAGCAAAGCAATTACGAAAGCCTGGTGAAAAGATTGTCAAGGGTCACAGGAGTTATGATTTGATGCTGAATTTGCAGCTTGGAATCAGGTTGGTAGTGACTCTTTTTTGTTTACAATTTTTGAGGAAGAACAAGCATAAAATACTTTTTAAGTGTGCATAATAGAAAAGGATTGGTTCTATTGCCCCAGTGCAAGACCATTGAGGCTCCACAATGCTTTACGTAACAGTGGAATGCATTGGCTGGCTCCATGAGGGCCTTGCAGCATCGCCACACCCAATTTCTCAGTTACCAGGGCGATGCTATTGCATCAATATCAGGCATATACATGATCATTATCATTCTTCTTACACGCATCCTATTAGTTTCCCTGACAACACCCTCTTGCATTGTCATGTATCTATTACAATTTGATATTGTTCTATTGGGAGGGTCATTAGTGCAACTTTTGAGACAATACACCTTGTGCAATAAGACTTACTCAAGGCATACTGAGGACATTGGTTCATTGGTCAGAGACATATTTGTTAGTCTCTTTTTTTATGGCCTTCTTAATGATGGCAAAGTTTCCTGTTTACATTGAGATACCTAGATTCTGGCTGAGAGATGGATCCCAGGTTTGACATTTTCATTTGGAAATATTCTGCACAATGGGCTTCTTTCCTCTAGACATTTGGAGCCACTACCAATGGTGCGATTTGTGTTTCAGTTTACGTCTGTCGTACTGGACTGTGACGGAGGTCAAGTTCCTCAGATCTCAAGCCTATCTGGTACTTTTCCTGTTTTGCGATTCTTGAATGGGGAGGTTGGAACTGTCAGCATCATTACAACTTGGAATCCTCAATGAGCCTGAAACTTGGAACTCTCAATGAGCCTGAATCACATCATGTCACATCAGTGAGCCTCATGGGGTGGCCAGCGGTGGATATTTACATAACAACATGGATCCAAATTGCAAAGGCTTTGTGTGCCGACCAATCAGCAGAGGGAGCTCGCCCAAAAGCGAAGGGAGCTCGCCCTTTGCTTTTGAGAGACGAACCACACAGCCAAACCTTGTGGAATGTGAAATCTTGTACCTAGAGAGGAAGAAGCTCCATGATGCCCAATGGAAACACTTAATGTTGGCAAAGTGTCAGAGGGCTTCTCCAAGAGTGAGGCTACGAAGAGTTTTCTTATTCACGCTTCATGTTTTCTTATTCGTGCAATGAAGAGAAGCCTGGCATCTTCAGCTCTGGCAATAAAGTCCTTTGAGGTGAACTCTGGTTGCAAAGCTTCGCCCGGCTTCTACTGTTTGGCTTTGGAAATGGCTTTCTTAACCCCACGTGCCAGCCAGTAAGCTGGGTCACAGGACCCTTGGTTGGTCATCAGGTCGAAAAGGGTTTCTCCTGGCTTTAGCTCCAGATTCTCAAGTTGGTCTAGGGATTGCTTGCGGTGGTTTCCGAGCCTAAAAGCATTGTAAAAAGCAGTCCATAGCATATTCTAATCGGCAAAGTGGTTTTTTCCATACTGGATCATACTACTGGTAGGTTCTTGATTTTATTGGGTGGAATCTTTATAGATTCCGCTCCAGTCCTACCCTTGCGTGGGCATCAGCCAAAAATCCCTGAGCAGGGATCGAACTTGGTTTGACGCAACCAGAGATCCAGTTACATCACGGTAACCACCTCACCCAAGGGAACTCGGTGCTGAACGGGTGTCACGGGTATATGTAAAGACCCTTTTGCAGTTCCCTTCTATAGCAGCTTCTGCGCACACAGTTGGTTTCCTCGCTTGCCACCTCGAAACTCACTTTAGCCGGTTTCCTCACCTGCTCTCCACCTCTCCGCCTTCATTTGCATCGAGCAATTTTTTTCTTGAATTTTTTTCTCGACACCTTTGCCGGCATCTCCTGAAGATTCGCCTTTATTCAGAATTTCTTGAAATTGTTAGGACATACTAGTTGTACTAGTATGCCAAACTGTACAAGGTGGATAAGTCAACAACAGTTATGCATCTTGATTGTTGAGGCTTTAACTCGGAAAATGGATTTGAAATTTTGTTTGTGTCTTCCGTAGAGTGCCCCTTGAAGGTGGGAATTCCTGGCCAAAATGGTTACTAGGTCTCTCTCCATGAGAGCTGAGGAAGAAAAGTGGAAAGGGTGGACAATGGGGAGAGGGCGGTGAAGGAGAATTGGATATTGATGGAACCCAAGAGGGTGGGGAAAGTGTTGGGAGGCAAGGATCCGCAGGAAGAGGCAACGAGAGAAGGGGATACAGAGTGTAGCGCGGATAGTGTGTCGTGTTCTCTACAGTGGGTGCTCCTCAGTGCAATGTGCGTGACATCTCACTCAAAACAGAATGAAACAATGGAAACAATAGAGAACAGTTGATCAACACAGAGACACAGCAGCAGACCAGAACATATGGACTTGAAGATTCGCCTTTATTCAGAATTTCTTGAAATCGTCAGGACATACTAGTTGTACTAGTATGCCAAACTGTACAAGGTGGATAAGCCAGCAACAGTTATGCATCTTGATTATTGAGGCTTTAACTCGGAAAATGGATTTGAAATTTTGTTTGTGTCTTCCATAGAGTGCCCCTTGAAGGTGGGAATTCCTGGCCAAAATGGTTACTAGGTCGCTCTCCATGAGAGCTGAGGAAGAAAAGTGGAAAGGGTGGACAATGGGGAGAGGGCGGTGAAGGAGAATTGGATATTGATGGAACCCAAGAGGGTGGGGAAAGTGTTGGGAGGCGATGATCTGCAGGAAGAGGCAACGAGAGAAGGGGATACAGAGTGTAGCGCGAATAGTGTGTCGTGTTCTCTACAGTGGGTGCTCCTCAGTGCAATGTGCGTGACATCTCACTCAAAACAGAATGAAACAACGGAAACAATAGTAACAGTTGATCAACACAGTGACACAGCAGCAGACCAGAACATATGGACTTGAAGATTCGCCTTTATTCAGAATTTCTTGAAATCGTCAGGACATACTAGTTGTACTAGTATGCTAAATTGTACAAGGTGGATAAGCCAGCAACAATTATGCATCTTGATTGTTGAGGCTTTAACTCGGAAAATGGATTTGAAATTTTGTTTGTGTCTTCCGTAGAGTGCCTCTTG
Source organism: Adiantum capillus-veneris (assembly GCF_014529385.1). NCBI lineage: Eukaryota > Viridiplantae > Streptophyta > Polypodiopsida > Polypodiales > Pteridaceae > Adiantum > Adiantum capillus-veneris. The sequence goes on along the minus strand of NC_140940.1, from coordinate 67,641,614 downwards.
AAGGTGGGAATTCCTGGCCAAAACGGTTACTAGGTCCCTCTCCATGAGAGCTGAGGAAGAAAAGTGGAAAGGGTGGACAATGGGGAGAGGGCGGTGAAGGAGAATTGGATATTGATGGAACCCAAGAGGGTGGGGAAAGTGTTGGGAGGCGATGATCTGCAGGAAGAGGCAATGAGAGAAGGGGATACAGAGTGTAGCGCGGATAGTGTGTCGTGTTCTCTACAGTAGGTGCTCCTCAGTGCAATGTGCGTGACATCTCACTCATAACAGAATGAAACAACGGAAACAATAGATAACAGTTGATTAACACAGAGAAACAGCAGCAGACCAGAACATATGGACTTGACTATCTCAAAGAACCGATACAGACTCTGGCGTGGCAGCACACTCAGCTCCAGCCCAGAACTCACAGGTACAATGGGGGTGTCGAGGCTCAAATGTGCAGGGATAGTGCTTACGTGCTGTGTGTATAGACTCGCTTGAGAGACTCTAGATGACGGACCACACAAAAGTAGATAATGTGCCTACCGACGACTGGAACCAACCCCTCATATGTATCTCCCAAGAGCCACCAACAGCTGGCAGATATCCCAATCCAGCTAAGCCTATCTCCTAACTGAGGTGGTGGTGATTTGGCCACGGTGTCCAGTGGACCACCATCCGTAACACTTGCCACGTGTCACTGCCCAGTAGGCGAGAGTCCGCCCAGTGTGAACTCAAGCCCAACTGCAACTAACTGCTTGTCCCATGCCAGTTAGCCCTGCTACACAAAGAGGGAGTGTAGAGATACTTCCTGTGCTGTTAGAGCTTGAGTGGACTCTTGATGAGACTCACCCAACAATTTTAAGGCTCAGGCTTAGCATGGGTCATGCATGGTTTACCGTCCAATGAGACGGAACTTTCTAACGAGATATTATCTTCTAATGGACCTTTCAATGGACAGACCTTCCAACCGAGTCTAGACCTTCCAATGGACCAGCCTCCCAGAAGGTCCTTTCAATGGACAAATCTTCCAATTAGACCATACCATCTAATGGAGAGACCCTCCGACAAAGACTGGACCTCCAATGGAGAGACCCTAGACTTTCCAACAGATTGGCAATACAAAACTTGGACATGCTTTCCAAGGCCAACTGGACTCGGGTAGTCTTTTCAAGAGACTTGGATAGTCTTCTAACCTGACTTGGGTTGTCTTCCCAAAAGACTCTGCATAGATAGGTGTTCACTATTGTGATCTTCGTGAGACTTTGTGAAAGGCCAACCTGGGTGTGCCAAAACGAGAGCATATGTAGCAGAAAAAACTATGTTGTTGTTTCACGTGTCACGTTGCCTCTGGTGTAGTGTGCAGAAAGTCTCAACTCACAAGGCAATCATGAAGATGATATGCACACTAGTAGAATTTCGAGTCAGAATACAACACCTACAATAGAAAAAGAAACAAACAGTGCACAAAGACCATGAACTGAGCAGTTACCTTAATACACCATTCCAAAATATTAGTTCAAGTGTGACTAGCTTGCAGCACTCTCAGCTCCACCCCAACGACTGAGGACTTAGATACATGGGTGGTAGTGTGCTCTAGTGAGAACTCTATAGACTCTAGACTGAAGACTCAAAAGACTCTGACAATCTTATGTACTGAGGAGGAGATGCTCCACCAATCCCATTACATGTACTGTGGCAAAATCGTGTGCATATGTGGTGGACGTGGGAGGAGATGCTCCACCAATCCCAAGATATGTACTATGACAAAATTGTTTGCATATGTGGTGGACGTGGGAGTGGATGTGTGAACGAGCTAAACCATTTGCTGCCCCTCTAGCGTCTCTTCAGGAATCTGGTTGACACTTGGAGAGGTTATACTTGGCCTTGTGAACCAGAGTACTAGTGCAGCCATGTGGACCATGAATACCAGCAAGGGGTGGAGAAAGGGATGGTTTACAGGCACATAATGTCTTCTTGAAATTTACCTCCCTCTTCTCTTGTTCAGTTGTCCACATCCACAAACCTACAGGTACATTTGCAGCAAAAGAGTTTAGATTAGACTATCTGTTAAGAGTTTGGTCTTTCTCGTCATTCCAGGTATTTCCCAGGGATAGGTGATAGGGAGTGAGGGATGTTTTGTGCCTGTGTGGGTTAGGTGATTTTATTTCTTGGTATGATATGTCACATTCTAGCCCCTGTGAGTGGCTCTTTGCGGCTGTGTATCCTCCTGCACTGTTGGAGTATTTTCCCTTACATTGCAGCCCTCCTTGCACTCATAAGGGGGACTTGCCTCCTTGTGTTGTTTGGAGCAGCCCGTATGGGCATTTTCTGGCAGCCGATTGGGGGGTGTCACAGGGACAGGTACCACGTGCCAACGGAAAAGAGCAGACTGAACAACTTTAGGCACTTCAAATAACAACTGAACAGAAAGAGATGCACGACACACGAGACGGGGAGTGGCGGAGCTCCATCCCGAGAGAGCACTGGCCCCAAATGTTGTCGCCCCTTTCAGTATTTCTTTGTATTGCATCAATCGAGTACAACTCCCATGGCTCTGCTCTACATCCCCCACCGGTAGACTGCTAGAGAGAGAGCCCATGGGTCATATTTAAAGGCCCTTGGCCTCTAAAAGCAGTTTACATGAAAAGCATTCAAACTCAAAAGCAACCAGTCAAAAAGCTGCCAGCGCAATTTTAGGGAATCTGTACACCTGCCACGTCATCAACGTAAAACACAAAAATCTGTACAAGTCACATCAGAACAACCAGCGTAAAATGCGGGATTTTGTAAAACTCTTGCATGTCATCAATCTTTACGCCTGGATTTTGTGTGGGTCCTGCTTTATTTAGGTCACTTGGGTCACTTTGGCCCCCGTCGAACGGGGTCCCAGAAGTTGGTAAAAACTTCTTCTGTTGCTTCTTCTTAGGGTTTAGGCTCCTCGGCCGGGATTTGCAGGTTGGCTCCGTTCTTCAGTGGCTTGACACGTCAACAATTTGTGATATCCCCCCTATTTGAAAGAAAGTAATCGCATTACTTTCCGCGATTACAACATATATGCAAAACAACTCAAGCTAGCTCAAAAATATTTAAGGGTCATTCCGAGGAACAATCAGTTTTCTCATTCCATATTGGAGCTCTTGATATCGTGGGTCGTTGGCTTCCCGGAAAAATCTCATCCAATAAGGAGTCTCATTCCAGATTGGAACTCTTGATATCCAGGGTCTTCGGCTTTCCAAAAGAATCTCATCCAATAAGGAATATATTCAGTGGTTGGCACATCACAATACAACACAAATTCTCACATATGCATGTTACAAGACATAGAAACATAAAGTCGCCGATGAACACTCCCCCCGCAAATAACCATCCAGGTCCGAGCCATGAGCTGTTTCCCTCATCACTCCTCCCGCATAACCTAACAAGGTCCGAGCCAGGAGATAGAGAGGCCTTTTACAACCAAACGCCCCTCAGACCGCAGCCTGCTTCGTTTGGAGGTTTTCCAGTATACAACAAAACGCTCCCTAGACATCCAACATTTCTCACTACTCCACTCAAGAGTAAAATCACCAATTATTGAAACCAATATTAAAACCAGAGTCAAACAATTCAAATCTACACCAAGACAGGTTCAAAACAGATACCATCCATTTCAAACAAATTCCAAACAGGATCACCAAACAAGTTCTCAAACAGAACTCAGAGAACTGCTGAAAAAGCATCCTCAACATTAATTGGGCTTCTGTTTCACTTGTACCTCTAGAGGCTCCAAAAATAATTGAAGCTAGTTTATTTGAAACTCCTTCAATGGCAGTGGTTGCAGACTCTGCCTCAGTAGTTGTGCTTGAGTTAATTCTACAGCCCCAAGAAAAAGATCTTGATGTCTCTACTACAAAGAATGATGATTGCAAAGATTTAGAGAATGAAGAAATTGATGAGCCATTAGATGAAAGTGTTGATGCCATTCTAGAACTTCTACAGGGAACATGTTAAGCTGGCTATTTTCAAATTTCCCATGATATTTAGATCATTGATATTTGGATTGTTGGTATGCACAGATGACAGCTTGGTTCAAGCTATATGGTTTTGACATGGATAGACTACCCCCTTTCGAGTATTCGTTGGATGCACCCTCCTTATCTCTCACATTGACCGAGATCACTCAGCTCATCAGACAACTAGACACTAGGAGGACATGGATACAGCCTATGCGTGTGCTTGGCATGAAGGTGGATTTCTACAGAGAGCATCTCCTTGAGCTTACAGAGGATGGTTTTGTGATCAGACCCTCCTACATGGACACTCATCTATCCCATGGATTACGATGTGCTATTGGACAGATGTGCACATCGTCACGTCAGTTAGAGATTGAGACTGGTAGATTTAGAGAAGTACCAACAGAGGCCAGGATTTGTTAGCTATGTCATATAGAGCCAGAGACAGAGTTACATCACATTTGTCACTGCCCAGTCTACTATGAGATACTAGGCCGTTTTCACTGCCTATTCAGAGAAAGTTTTGGACCACTCGCGAAAGTTATAAGATATCAAGATCAGAGATGCTTTGGGCTATTTTTTTTGGAGCTGCGCAGACATAGGGAGAGCCTTTTGAGGAGACTAGACAGTAGGAGACACTCACAGAGGGAGATCACTGATTTTTTCAGACTACATGCGCGACATTCATATGAGCAGGCATCACAGCAGACTTCAGAGTCCACCTGTACCAGGGGTACACTAGCTGATAGGGCCAGTAGAGCTCTACACGACGGTGTGAGACCTATGGGACCACAATGAAGATGGCTACTTGGAATTGTAATGGATCTATGAGGTTGGACGTTGGTGCCTTTGAGGACAGTTTCAGAGAGAGGGACGTTGTTTTCTTCTCAGAGACTCATCAGGCCCCTGGAAAGCTTATGCCACATGGTGGTGGATACAGATGGGAGATAGCCCACAGGACAATCGCGAGATCTGAGCATGGTAGTAGAGGTTCAGGAGGAGTAGCAGTGCTATTTAAGGAGGAGTTACAACCACTACTACATATTATACGGAGAGATGATCATGCTAGATACATGTGGGTGAGGCTGAGAGCCGACACATGCCGATTTCTATACATTGCCATATGTTACTTCCCCCCTAGTACGTCAGTATATGCTGCACCCAGAGGACAGTTGCCTTTCTCTATACTAGATGATTTTACGACACTTCAGATGAGATGCTTAGAGAGCTGGATGTGGGTGACTTGGGGCTTGACAGATGCTCACATGGCAGTGAGCAAACGGAGTATGGGAGATATCTCACGGAGAGAGATATGGACGACCACACATGGGTTAGCCATACTTAATGGCTTACAACGATTTCCTGGAGCAGCCGGTTTCACATGCTTTCCACATAGACACGGGGCGAGTACAGTGGACTATGTTATGGCACAGCCAAGCTTTATTCCTTGTATTCAGGATTTCATAGTGGGAGCTAGACCGGTCGGTGTAGCAGTGGATCATGCTCTTTTGACATTGTCCGTTTCATTTCAATATAACACAGCCCAGACATCAGGAGGCAGGTCACATACCCGTTATACATTTACACCAGAGATTGACTTGGTTTACACAGAGGAGATCTATCGCTGTCTATGCACAGCCAGTCCTGTCTCTCAGTGGAGGTCTGCACCACTTTACTGACTGAGACACTGCATGGTGTAGCATTAGAGGCATACCCACACACTCAGCTGGGTCAGAGTTAACATTTTGGGAGCATGCCCCAGAATAGTTGGTATGATGAGGAGTGCAGAGAGATGAGAGCCCAACTCCAGAGAGATCTTCTTTTAGGAGTCATCACTTACAGACAATCTCGGATTGGTTCCCGGCGCCTTGTGCGACGAAGGAAACGAGCTTACTTGGCCCATATGGAGCGAGACTTGTATAGGCTGTTCTTGAGTAGAGACTCAGGAGAGGCATGGCGATTCTTTCATGAGCACTCCCCTCCCCCGGTGATTACTTCTCCTGATGTGTGGGGCCAGTATGCGACGATGATCTATTGTGTGTCCACAAGATGTCCCCTTCATTTTTGTAATGGGTATCTTTCAATATTTATATGATTGTATCATCTAAAATTTATTTTAGAACAAAGATGTGTCGATTTGATGAACACTTTAATGAAGTGCACCCTGCTCTAAGGGGACTTTAATGTATTACTAGAGTGTATCCTATTGTAAGAAGATTTGAATGTATTGCTAGAGTGCATCCTTTTTTTTGGGACTATATACAGTTCCTGGACAGGAACCCCTTCCAGATCCTACAGAGCCATGCCCACCTACCAGCACCTTGTTTACCACTGAGATGGTAAAGAGAGCCATTGACAGGATGAGGACCAGCAGGGCATATGATCATGATGGTCTAGTAGCAGAGCACTTTATACATGCTAGAGATATGCTGGTAGAGGTTCTTGCAGTGTTGTTCAATCGTGCCATTTGTGAGGGGTTACCTGCCATTTGTGAGGGGTTACCTGAGACTTGGAGGTTGTCTACTATTGTGCCGATCTTCAAGGTAGGTGATCCTACAGAGCCTGGGAATCACCGCACTATTATGGTTGGGCACACATTGGCATGGTTGTATGCATCCATTCTTGAGCAGCAATTGAGTAATTGGACAGAGGGTGAGGGTGTACGAGCAAAGGGCAAGGCCGGTTTTAGGAGGGGTTTTTCCACTCTTGATCATATTCTGACACTCAGAGCCATCATTGAGGAGGGCAGGTCATATGGGAGACGGATTTATTGTAGCTTTGTGGATTTTTGCAAAGGATTTGACATGGTACCTAGAGCTCGATTGATGCGCAGACTGTAGGAGATGGGGGTGCCCATAGTGTTGATTTGGGGGATTATGGCTCTATACAGATCAGTGATGGGACATGTACGCACCGCGGCGGGGATATCCGATTTAGTTCACTCCACCATTGGGGTGAAACAGGGTTGCCCATTGTCTCCAACTCTATTTGGTATGTATGTTGATGAGGTGTCTGATTACATTGACAGAGAGGGTGATAGAGGTGCCCAGCTGGCAGGGACGTGGATCCCATTGTTGTTATATGCTGATAATATTGTGTTGATCTTTGACTCACCAGAGGGTATGCAGAGACAGTTGGATGCATTACACAGTTTTGCAGAGGATAGTGGATTGTCTGTTGTAGCAGGCTACAGTGTCACTTTCACAGGACAGTTAGTTTACAGTTGGGCTTTGGTCAATTGGTCTTTGGTCTGGTCGGTTCACACTAGACGGACTCGTTGGGCAGAGACACGTGGCAGGGATAGGGTGGTCTAGTGGACATCGTGGCCAAGTCACCACCGCCACCCAGTGGGGATAGATTTAGATGATGTTCTTTATGAGCCGTTGGTGGCTCTTGATGATTGTACATATGAGTAGTCGTTTTGGGCCAGTGGATTATCCTGTACGTAGTGGTCTAGAGGGAGTGAGTCTATACACAGAGCACGACTTCACCATCCCGGCACATCTGAGCCTTGACACCCCATTGTACCTGTGAGTCCTGGGCTGGAGCTGAGTGTGCTGCTACGCCAGAGTCTGTATCAGTCTTTGAGATAGTCGAGCCATATGTTCTGTTCTGCTATTGTGTCTTTGTGAGCTCTGTTGACGTCTATTGTTCCTTTCTGTTTAGTGTGTTTGAGGGAGATTCAGTCTGTTTGAGTGAGATTGTCACGCACATTGCACTGAGGACCACCCACTGTAGAGAGCAGGACACATTATCCGTGCTACAGGTGCTCTCATTCAGGCCGACAGACTTTTAGAGACGGACAGAAGAGCCATTTCGACGATTATGAATGTAGCCCTCTCATTGCAAGGTACCAACGGTCTGCATCGCGCTTGCTATGATGGTATGCAAAGGGAAGTGCAAGCTCATTGTCAATCTGCGATGGATAGGGACAATTTCATTGCTACAGCTCAAGATCGCATAAAAATCTTAACTTAACAGGTAGTGGACCTCAAACATATTGTCCACACTCAGCAAAAACAGTTAAAAGAGGCACATGATATGACCGCAGCAGTTCAGGACCTCTCTCCTGTGGTACATACACTGTGTCCCTCATGTGCAAAATACCAAGCTGTAGCCATTTCACAGACAGTTCCAGCTACAGCTACAGCCATAACTACAACCCTGGTTTCTCCGTAAGTTCCTGCTATGGCAACACAGATACAAACACAGACGGACATTTCCAAAGCCCATTCAGGGGATTCTCAAACAGCAGAGAAAGCAAGTCCTACCAATATGGAGTCTAAGCCAGCAGGATCTGTCTCATCACAATTTCATGGACCCTCTATGGCCTCCCCCCCCAGTCCCCATCCTTTCCTCAGCACTTCTACGGCTTCCTTGGATTCCAACAACCTGTTCCACCCTCTCAGCCTACCCAGTCTTTTCCTGGGTTTCCACCAGCTCCACCTACTCACCCTCACCCTACGCAGCCTGCTGCTCATGGGGTGGCTACTCCATACCCGATGTACCCTCCTCATGGCCACTACCCCTCACCATACACTTGGCCTCCATCTCCTTACCCACCTTTCTATCAGCCTCCTCCTCCTCCTCCATCATCCAACCACCAACAGTAGATCGCCGATATTTCAGTTCTTCAGTTCCGCTCTCCGGCACGGGCAGCGGTCTTGTGGCGGGCAACCTATAGCAGGCTACAATGTCACTTTCACAGGACAGTTAGTTTACAGTTGGGCTTTGGTCAGTTGGTCTTTGGTCTGGTCGGTTCACACTAGACGGACTCGTTGGGCAGAGACACGTGGCAAGGATAGGGTGGTCTAGTGGACATCGTGGCCAGGTCACCACCGACACCCAGTGGGGATAGATTTAGATGATGTTCTTTATGAGCCGTTGGTGGCTCTTGATGATTGTACATATGAGTAGTCGGTTTTGGCCAGTGGATTATCCTATACGTAGTGGTCTAGAGGGAGTGAGTCTATACACAGAGCACGACTTCACCATCCCGGCACATCTGAGCCTCGACACCCCATTGTACCTGTGAGTCCTGGGCTAGAGCTGAGTGTGCTGCCACGCCAGAGTCTGTATCAGTCTTTGAGATAGTCAAGCCATATGTTCTGTTCTGCTGTTGTGTCTTTGTGAGCTCTGTTGACGTCTATTGTTCCTTTCTGTCTAGTCTGTTTGAGGGAGATTCAGTCTGTTTGAGTGAGATTGTCACGCACATTGCACTGAGGACCATCCACTATAGAGAGCACGACACATTATCCGCGCTACATCTGTAAACCTTGGTTTTACCAAGGTTATGGTGTTTAACACCACACCACAGTGGATCAGGAGATCATCACCGACTTTCACATATGGTCAGGAGATTGTAGAGTATACAGATGCATACACTTACCTTGGGGTTGTCTTCACTAGGCTGAGATTTTCTTTGGGGAGAGCAGCAAAGACTAGACTGACTAGAGCTTATGCGGCCTTGGGAGGCTTGGAGAGGATGTGTTCGCAGGTTCAGTTCCAAGAACCTCTGACAAAGTTATGGCTCTTTGATACTTTAGTAGCCTCAGCTATGTTGTATGCAGTGCAGATATGGGGACCTTCTGTAGGCCAGGATGGTTGGAGACGTATGGAGAGGCCCTTGGTATCTATGACCTCTCGACTGATCGGAGCCAAGGTCTCCGTACCCTACGCTATCATTCGAGCAGAGCTAGCTGCCCCTCCTATGGAGATTGAGGCGCTTACCAGATCAGTCTCCTTTGTGCAGAGCTTGTGGGATACTACTAGAGACAGATATGCTAGACTGGCCCTTGAGTCTTCCAGACAGTAAGCTCTTCAAGGGAACACTTCATGCTGGTATGCACAGATGACATCATGGTTTCGGATGCATGGCTTCACCATGGACAGGCTGCCCCCTTTCTAGTACTCTCTTCAGATTCCCTCGATGTCTCTTACACGGGTGGAGATTACTAGACTCATTCGTTAGGACCTGATCCAGCTGGATACTAGGAGGACATGGATAGAGCCACTACAGGAGTTGGGCACGAAGATGGATTTCTATAGAGAGCATCTTCTCCACCTCACAGGAGATGGGTTTGTGATTCGACCCAACTACATGGATACACATGTCTCATGGTTTGCGGTGTGCCATTGGTCAGATACGCACATCCTCACATCAGCTGGAGATTGAGACTATAGATTCAGAGGGATACCAGCAGACAACAGGATATGCTGCTTACGCCAGCTAGAGCCAGAGACAGATCTACATTACATATGTCATTGCACAGTGTACTATGAGATTCGGGGCCGTTTCCACTGCTTTTTCAGAAAGGGTTTCGGTCCTTTCTCTAGGGTCATGAGTTATGAGGATCGGAGATGTCTTGGGCTATATCTACTTGAGTTACACAGGTATAGAGACAATTTACTTGGGAGAGCTAGAGAGAGACAGTCCTAGAGAGAGATTACAAATTTCTTTCACTAGATATGGGACAGCCAGAGGAGCAGCCATCACTGCAGAGCTCGGCCCGCACTCATTCGACCACTGGCCCTCTCATCGACCGAGCACTGGAGCTATGGAGATCCAGATGGCCACAATTGAGGAGAAGGGCTACACAGCATCGACGGAGACTACAACAGAGGATTCGCGCCATACTCTCTCGACATCCAGAGTGCAGATGAGGATGGATTCTAGTAGTAGTAGTATTTTTGTTCTAGTCTTTTTGTACCCAGACATGGTATCAGATTCACAATTTTGTAACAATTTGGTCTCATAAGTCATTTTGGCCTTTTGAAGACGTTAATATAACATTTCATTTCATCTCTCTCTCTCTCTCTCTCTCTCTCTCTCATTCTCAGATGTCTTTGTCTTTGTCTACTGCTATGATCTCTCTTCTCCACCATTGCATTGCAGGTGTATATGACATTGCAATTTGCAGGTGTTCTCATGTGGGAGAGGGTCCTACAGGAATTGAGCCAGATCGTTGAGGTGTCCACTGGATCAAGGCCATTCCATGTCATTACTGCATGTTCTGCTGCCCATTCTGACATATCAATATAGAATATGAAGGGATCAACTTGGCTATGATAGTAACTTCTCATTTCCTGATGAAATCCATAATAAGGACAAGGCTCCTTCATATTTTAAACGGTCTTCTATGGTCAACTTTAACTCCAGGCCCTATAAACGGCAATGCCTAATGGGCTATGAGGTGGGGATTGCCTTCCCTCCTTTTGGATCAGCTTGGTTTTACCTTTTATTGGACGAGTGTATTATAACACATCTTTATATTTTTCAGTCGGGCCCATGTTTTTGAAATAATTTTTTGATAGGATGATTTCTTTTGTGGGGAAGAAAACTCCTGTTCTCCTGAGATACATTAAGCTGATTGCAGTCTGTTTACCAAGGAAAAATTCTTTATTTACAGGTTGGAAACCAGCGTACGGACGTTTGTCTTTCCCCTGCATTCACGTTTTGTAGCTTGTGTCTCTTGTGTATAGTATTACTGTGGTGCTGGCCTTGACCATCATGCTTCCCTTTTTTGTGCATGCATAGTTGTCCCCTTTGAGTCTTTTCTAAGAGTACAGACCCTTTAAAGGTTCTTGGTACACCAGAAACTTTAGCCAGTAATGCATATTCTTAGAGACCTAGGCTTTTTTTCTTGGAATGACAAGTACTGGTTTTCATCACCAAAGGATAAAGATATTGTGAAACCTTGAAGCTTTTACTGTGTTGCTCTGTTTGCACCTCAAAGAGTGATAGTAGGATCTATGGTAACAGTTTTTAACTGTTGAAAACCTCACATGGATGGAAATTTTGGGAAATACTCCCTACGAGGCCACCTTGCAATGATGAGTAATAACTCTTGTCCTTGAACCGGGCAATAATGGACTCATGTGATTGTCACAAGAAATGATCCACTTACTTTGATAGTAAGATCATTTATTTCATCTCTCTTCTTGATCTGAACGATTATTGGTAATTTGGGTTGCCCTTTTCAGGTACTCTGTTGGAAAAGCCAGGAAAGAGTGCGAGTCAGAGCTATGTTTTTCTGATTTCAGCCCAAAAGCGAGAGAGATGATATTTTTCCCCAAACAAGGATCTCAGAAAACTCCTCCTCACCAGTCCAATGATTTCAAATGGACGGACTATTGCCCAAGGGTTTTTAGGTGCTTCTTATCTTTTGATCTCTGCTCTATTTTTCTGGGTGCATGCATTGATATTGTGCCTGCACTTTAAGATGTTACTTGTTTGTTTATTGTTTGATTGAGGCTCCCCACATCATTCAACATAGGCATAATTAAATGGTAGCCACTCAAAGGATTCTTCTTTCAGGCAAAGTCTCCTTCACTCATGCTGAGAACTGACTTACCAAGCCCCATGCCTTGGTCCGGCCTATGATACATAGATTTTAATGCCTTCCTTTGAAAATACTTGCATGAAAAACATGGAGGATCTTGCTCTAAATCAAGGGTCAAAATCATGGGTACTGACTTTCTAACACACAAATTCATTTTAATTCATTATCTTCACATTCTAATCAGACCAAGCGCAATGTGAGCACTGCATTACCCTCATTTTCCTTCCCATGTATACAATGCTCGTTTCAGCCTTTGCATATTTTCAGCCAGCTAGTGGAATTTTCTTGTAGTAATACTTTAATACTGTTTTCGTATATTGAAAGGTCGTTTATAGGTTCCATTTTTTATTGAAAGGTCATTTGTAGGTTCCATACATATTCATGAAAGGTTTCATAAATAATCATGAAAGTGCCTGCTTTAATTTATGTGAAACTATTACAGAGAACATGGTGTGAATGACCTTTGAAGTAAAGACACTCAAGGCTCTTTATAAATAGCCAAAAAAACACTAGTTTCATTCATTCCAAGTTTCTCTAAGTATCTATTTTCCCTTTAGTTTTCTCTCTTCACATATTTACCATGCTTAGGGGGAATCAAAGACAATGTGATTAGCATGTTCAACCACCCCCCAGATTGACCCCATCAACAATATGCACGCCAATTACATTCTCAACAATGTATATGCCATGAATGATGTATGCACAACAAAAAGTGCACACAACTACACGGACACTCTACATGCAGTCAACAAGGCCACATGCACCATCACCATCTCAGAGGTGAAAAAAGCACATGTGTGTGGGCATGGATCGGGGGGGGTCGGGAAGGGGGGGCTGCTCAGGAACTGTGTACAGAGATGATGCGTACTGGCCCCAGGCCTCTGTAGAAGTGATGGCAGGGGGGGGGGGGGGGAGTGCTCCTGAAAGAGCCGCCATGCCTCACGTGAGTCTTGACTCAAGAATAGTTGGTATAGATCCTGCTCTAGGCGAGCCAAAAATGCCCTCTTCTTCCGCCGCACTAGGCGTCGGAAGTCAATCTGTGACTGTCTGTGAGTGATGTCCCCCAAAAGCACCTCCATTTGAAGTCTAGCTCTAGTGTCCCGGCATTCCTCATCATACCAACTGTTCTGGGGCATGCTCCTCGAATGGCATCTCTGCTTAGGCTGGGTATGTGGGTATGCCTCTGCTGCTGCATCATGTAGTGTCTGTGTCAGTATAGTAGTAAGCTCCTCCAGAGGTCGCCCTGGCTCCTCTGTGCACAGGCGTCTGTAGATCCCATCTATGTATACAAAGTCCGTCTCACACGTGAAGGTGTAGCGAGTAGGGGCTGCTGCCCGTAGCCTGTGTGCTACACTAAACTGAAAAGAGATGGTCAACGACACAAGAGCATGATCCACTGCCACACCAACAGGTCTGGGTCCAACCGTAAGATCTTGGATACTAGAGATGAGGCTCGGCTGTGCCATGACATAATCCACTGTGCTGGCTCCATGTCGGTGTGGAAAGCATGTAAAACCCCCGCAGCGGGACATCTCTCTAGGCTATTCAAGATGGCCAATCCATGTGCAGGCCCCATGTCTATCAAGTGTCGTCCATACTCAGTGTGTTCTCCATCTTGTGATAGTCTGGATAGGCCCGTCTCTGCAACATCAAGCTCTCTCAGCATCTCCTTTGAAGTATCATAAAATACTCTTTGATGATGGGCAGTCCTAGCATTGAAATCCCCTAGAATAATGATGTCACCATCTCTAGAGAACTCCCATATGTCATCATCTAAAATAGAAAAGGGGGAGTGTCCTCTAGGTGGTGCATAAACTGACGTACTCGGGGGAAAGTAGCAAATAGCAATGTAAAGATATCTGTTTGTCTCTGCTCTCAATCTCACCCACATGTACCTATCTTGCTCATCCCTGCAGGCTATATGTATCAATGGCTGCAACTCCTCCCTGAATAACACTGCCACTCCTCCCTCTGTGCTCTGATCGTGTCTCTTGTCTACAGGCTGTCTCCCATCTATATCCACTAATGTGAGGCATAGACTGCCCAGGGGCTTGATGTGTCTCAGATTAGAAGACGATGTCTCTTCCCGTAAAACTATCGTCAAAAGCACCCACATCAAGTCGCATAGATCCATTACAATTCCAAGTGACAACTTTGAGTGTGGTCCCATAGGTCTCGCACCGTCATGTGGAGCGCCGCTCTACAATCACCACCCGGCCATCTTTGTAGAAGGCCGTCTTTCCCTTCTCCCTTGACGCTTGAATCTCTGGCATTACCTCTCTCATATGCGCAAGCTGTGTGAGAGTGAGGTCATCTCCAAGGAATATGCCCGTTTTCTTTAGTGTAGGATGCTTCTTCAAGAAGTCCTTCTTTGCCTCCATAGATGGGAAACGGATGATTAAAGCTCTCCCTTTTGAAGTCTCCCCATTGCCTTGTGTCTTCTTTCCCACCCTCCATGCGTTTGTATGAGTAGCCTCACTATCCATCATGCGGAGAAGTTCTTTGACTTCCCCTTCCACATCATCTCAGTCTTTTAGACAGGTTACACTTATATGCAAAGCTCTAGTTTTCCTTCACTGCTCTTCTTCTAGAGTCATGTTGATGATTGTAGGAGTGGGGACAGATGTGGTTTCTTTCCCTTTCCCTTTCTTAGCGACTTCTATCCATTTCTCGGCCTCATCCGCCTTCTTTTGCGTCTTCGTGATCACATCCATCCACGAAGACGTCTTTACCACCTTCTGTATCTCCTCCTCTTTGATCATCCGTACCTGCTCTTTGATGACCTTGATTTCCTCGATCACCGAAGGTTGGAATTCCCCTTCCTCTAGTCCATTGCTTGCTCTATCAGCAAGCTCTCGCTTGAGGGCAGAGACCTCTTCTTTAAGTGCTTTGGAGTCCGCCTTAAGTGCTTGTCGCTCTGCGTGCAAGTCCTCTTTCTCCTCCTTCCACTGCGCGCCTTCGTTGAGAAACATTTGAAGAAGGTTGGCCTTCTCTTTCCACCATCCCTCCGTATCTGCTTTCCATTCTTTCATCTCCCTTTCCATTTGTGTTATCCGCTTGTTTGTAAGCACAAAGGTTGTCTTCGGATGGGGCTTACACACTGGCGAAGCGCTCATGACCAACCCACTATGTCCACATGACCTCCATCAAAACACAATCTGCACTTCTGCAAGGCCAACCCACTATGTCCACATCACGCATACATCCAGGTCCCGCATAATGCATACATATATTTTCCTCATATCAATCATACATTTTTGATTTTAATTTTTTGATTTTCTGCTAGTTTTTGTCAAAGCTGTTCTGTATTTTGTAAATTTGCAGGTCCTTGCAATTTCTGCCCAAAAAATCCTTGCAATTTCTGCCTTTTGTAAATCTGCAGGTCCTTGCAATTTCTGCCAAAACTTCTCCAATCTGATTTTTTTTTTGAATTTTTTGTATTTCCTGTATTTCTGAATTTCTGGCTGTTGTGGGGGGATGTACCGTCGGACACTTTACGTGCTGCTGAGGGAGGGGGGGCGGGAGGGGGGGGGTCTGGCTGGGCGAGAGGGTTGGGGATGGCGCAGCAGGCGAACAATAGCCAGTAGCAGCAGCGTCGTGAGAGAGAGGCTGCTTTGTGCTGCGAGTCAAATTCGAACCTGAGAGAGAGAGAGAGAGAGAGAGAGAGAGAGAGAGAGAGAGAGAGAGAGAGAGAGAGAGAGAGAGAGAGAGAGAGAGAGAGACACCATGCTGTTCACAGTTGATACTGACTACTCTCAGGGGATTCATGCTAGATTGACATATGATACCACCTCTCCGCACCTTGTCTACCCCGGCGCTCGATGGGAGGCCATACGAGGACCCGCTTTTCGCTTCCGCTGGTGTAGCACTTCGGAGGCTTTGGGTGTGGGAGGGTCGTGCCCTATCTCAGCTTTATTGGGACCCAGGAGAGTGGCATTGGCCTCACTCTAACCCCACCGGTGCACCTGTATCATTCTTTGAGTACATTGTTAGAATTGGAAGATTAGCATTGATGAGACAGCACCCAGAGCAACCCACTCGTATGCGTTTCTGGTTACATTCAGGTCTCTCCCATGCCTATCTACAGCAGTTTTGGTCAGCCATCTGGGATTTACATGCGGCTCGTCGTATTTCTTTTTTCATGTGGATGATTGCACATGCAAGACTTCCAGTTGGGACTTGGCTAGCTACTATGGGTCATGATCCGTTATGTACTCGCTGTCCTTTGCGACTACATGAGTCACCTGCACACTGTCTTTCATCTTCTCATGTAGTGTGGCTAGCAGTTTGCTTTTTACTTAGCAGAGCCGGTGTTCAGCATGGATTTCTCACTTGGGGATCTGTCTCATGGTTGATGCCGATGCCCGGATAGCATCTTTTCTACGAGGGCTAAGACACAGATCAAGCTCTTATGCTTACCTCGACTGGTTATCGGCGAGGGACTTTGGCTATGTTACCACAGATTGCTTGGCAGGGGGATCCTCAGACACGTGATGAAGTTTTTTCAATCATCACTAGCATTACACTATGGAATGTTTGGAGAGCTCGTTGTCTTCACATTCTCAGTGCGGCTCCACAGCTCCTTCAGGATACCCTCACTGCCATTTGGCTGGACATCATTCACACCCCGATTTGGCAGTGGGATTCTTCCTCAGGTACATCTCGAGCAGCCGAGGCTCATCGATTTGCCTTCCTTCGACGTTGGGCCCGATCTCTACTCTTGTTCACACTTACAGGTGGCCAGATTACATGGCATTATGCCCCCCCTCGGTGGTTTCTCCTCCACTCATCACACAGACCACCATGAGATTGTTCTAGTTGAGTTGTCAAGATAGTGGCTCTCACCCTTACATTCAGCTTGTACACCCCACGTGATAGGCTATTTTGGCATCCGCTGGGGATTATATTGTACTCAGTAATATACAGTCTTGATTTTTCCAACAAAAAGAGAGAGAGAGAGAGAGAGAGAGAGAGAGAGAGAGAGAGAGAGAGAGAGAGAGAGAGAGAGGAAGATTCCTCTCTTGACTTCAAGGTGGCTTGCTTCAGAGTCCACGTACCGATTCTAGCAACTAGAGGGGCAGAAGCCCTGGACACATCGGCTGGTTTCTCCTTCCCACTGAGTGGCATGGACCAGACTGATTGGACTCTAGACTCAGTTATGGATTGGCTGCACCACACGGGAGATTTGGGAATGACATATTTGATACAGACCCTGTGGTCATTGGCCAAGTTCATTGTGACACCACCGATACAGCAGGATGTAGGCACATTGTGGTACATTTTTTCGTTGACACGCAGAGTCCACCCTGCTATGTATACATACATGAGGACTCTTGGATAGAGGAGGTTGCTTGACGGATGGCACGCTCTTCCTGGCCTGGGTGGGACAGACTTTACACTCATGACAATCTCGAGGTCGCTCAGATTTGGATCACTCCCCATCCAAGCCGGCCTCAAAGATAGCGAGGTTGGCTGCTATTGTAACATCGGTTTTTTCTTACTGACTTTATGAGGATTGTCTCATGGAATGTGCAGGGACTAGGTGAACCCCTGTTTAAACATCAGAAGGGTCACTTGCATCAAGAGCTTCAATGATGCCTTGTGGGCGGTATGATTGATATTCTTATGCTTAAGGAGCACCATCTTGTGAGCCGCATTCGGTGATGTGGTCAGATTTTGTGTGTCACGTGCACACCTAATCCTATGTGCATGTGGACAAGCTAACCTACTTATAGGGTTTAGGTAGCCTAGGAAGTTATCTGGCACCCTTGTGAGCCTGTACGCGGGTCTGCATGTCTAGGTAGCTGCATACCCGCTGATTGCACAACCCATGATCACTAGCATTAACATCAGTACCCTGCATAAGCATTTTCCAGCACATGAACCCTTTTTTTTGGCCAAGATCGTGGGGCTTTGTGGAGCACTGATCGACCTAGACTTAAGCACCTATATATGTGACCCATGGGGCGCCATGCAAAAGCAGAAGACATAGAATAAGCAATTCAAGGAGCGCAGGCAAGCAGTGCACTGCAGGACCAGCACCGCTGGCGTTTTCTCACAGATCTAGCGCTTTTGCTAGCAGAGAGTCAGCATTTTCAGCATCAGTCCCCTTGGCATTTTTGCATCCGCAATGAGCCCTTAGCCTCGCAACACAGTACCCTTCCTGCACCAGATCCTCGCGGGCATCAGCCATCGTTTTCAGATTTCAGCCACTGTTTTCAGATTTCAAACACCAGTAGCAAGGGAGGGTCTCCTTTCCTCTAGAGTAAGAGGAACCTTGAGCACTCATTGTTCACTCATCCTGAGCTTACACCATCATTCACTTCCGCTACACATTACATTGGTATCAAAGCTCTTTGGTAGTGTTCGGTATCATTACTCAAGGAAGAAGCACAAAGTGAAACCGGCCCGTAGGGCGGTAGACGTTAGCTTTCACCCGATTCTTTAACACTTGACTTTACGACACAAAGCAATGACTTAATAGGAACCTGTAACTGAGACTGGAATTACACTTCAAAACAAAAGCACGGCCAGGAAGCTAGAATGCTCCCAAGCAGACAGTGACCTGTAGGCCCCAAAGGTTGGTGCCCCTTTCGGTATTTCTTTATTATCTTTCAGGAATGAGGAATAGACTACAAAAACGAGAGTCCTTGAGACCTTTATGTGTATCCAGCAAGATGGCACCTGTACAGGCGGAATTTTGGCAGCATAACGGCCCCAAAGCTTGCCCTGGACAGTCTTCCAAGCTACGACTAGATATCACCTGTGCAGGCAAAATTTCGGTAGCACAACAACCCCAAAACTTGCCTTGGACAGTTTCCCAAGCTCTGACTCGTTTCCAATAGCATAGACCCCCCGTTTCCTGCGCAAAAACAGTAATTACAGCACGTTGTAATTACTCGTTTTTTCTCTGTTTTCAGCCCTAAACATCGCCCGAACTGTCATCTAACAGTGGGGCACTATTCCCAATGCTCCCGGCATCATGACGGCTGTAAAACAATCCAAATTCAGCGCGTACGCAGCGTTGAAATCACACCTGTTTGGTGAGGTTGTCACCCTCACCGGTGCCTGCTTTGGTGTAGCAGTTAGCTACACCCGTTCCTGTTCAGAGAGGCTCTTGCCTCGGCACAGAAGCATAAATCCCCACAGCTGTACATTGGTCAAATGAGAAGCCCACTTGGGGGGCATAACATAACTGCTCATAGGGGAGAGAGAGAGCAGTGCATAGCGTGCAGGGCATCACTCCTGGCACTGCACTTTACATAAAAGGGAAAGAAAGCACTCCATAGCTTTTAACCTGACAGGAACTTGCAAATGAGCCTGCCAGCTATAAATTCAGCGCCACTTTTTCTTGCATGAGGAAAGTGCACAAAAATGTGCCACTGGGCGCATTTACAAGCCATTTCCTGTTTTGGGGTTGCCGCCTAAAAATCTCCCGACTGGTTGCCAAGGTGACTTCACGGCAGAGTTGTAGAATGTTCCCCTTGTCATATCGGAGGTAATGACGCGAATACATTTTCAGGTCTGAAATAGCAATTCTCTAAATTTTAGGAGATGCTTCCATGGCACTCACACTGGTCATTTGACCATCAATCACCACTGTAATCTCATCGAAAAATGCAATGTTGGCCAGCTATCAAGTGATTTACACTCGTAGCCCCACCGTGGCTAACCTTAGTCCATTTGCCCAACTTCAGTGCTCATTGGCCGTCCGGCCTAGACTCTCATTGTCCGCCTCACACTATGCAACTCGGGCATTGGCATTTCCAGAGGGATGCTTTAAAACAAGTCAAATAAAATTCCCCCAAAAAGAAATCAACAAGTAAAGTTGCCACAGTCTCGACATACCCCCCTCTTGAAATCGCGAACGTCCTTGTTTGCATGAATATCAATCCATTAGTGTGTACAACACTTTATGGACACCGTATCACGGTTGTAAACCTTTTCGTGTGTACAGACCTGGTCGACATGGTACGAGACATACATGCTCGTAGTTAACACTCTTGTGTATTCAACACTTATTAACTCATGTATGGTCTACCTGTGAGACTGTTCCATTGACATAGTGGATAGCTTTCACGTTGTGCCATTGGCTTTAATAGAGTCCATAACTGTTAGTACACTTCGAATCCTTTCAAGCATAATAAACCAGCAGTTAAAAAATGCGTCAACATGTACTCATTAGAAGCAATTGCTGTACTCTTGACAACCGACAAGACATACTTACTTCTATAGCACTGAACAGACTTTTGGACAAAACTTTTATTCCCCAAGGGCAATTGCCAAGCAGGGTACACTTCTATTGCACTAAATCCATAGATACACGAGAAGTGCTAGCTCCTGGATCACCCCCCTCTAGCGCAGGTCTCTTTCCTTCTGAACTTTGCTCTTCTTGAGTTGGAGAATACGTAGGTGGTAAACTAAAGGCTTCAAGGTATAGCTGCAATACATTTGGTGACTCTAACAGCTCGCTCTCTTCCATCCACTTTGCATCCATAGGTGGATAGTTCTTGAACTTCACCAAATATCGCCTTGTAAGCTTGCCTTTGACTTTTCTTTCCTTGTGTGCCATGATCTGTTTTGGGACCAAAATTTCATCAAGCTCTTCAACTTCTGGCTGCTCTTCAACTGGCATATCCTCTGGCACATCACCATTAAATGGTCTGAGTAGACTCATGTGAAAGGCATTGTGAATCTTCCAGTTCTCAGGCAATTTCAGCCTATAACTGACGTCAATGATTTTCTCTGTTACTTGAAAAGGCCCATAATAACGCATACTAAGCTTTGTAAAGAGATTTTCTTTACCTTTTCGCTTCTTTAAATTTCAAACCGTAACAGTACCCAATCACCAAGTGAAAACAACAATTCACAATGGTGGAGATCAGCAGCTTTCTTTGCTTTGCCTGAGTCTTTTCAAGGGCATGCTTTATCTTCTGGTACATTTCATCCATATTCTGTACATATTGATCTGCTTGAAATATCTTTTCCTTGGTATGCAAAATGGAAGGAACTTTGACATGACCTTCGACAATTTCAAAAGGTGCTTTGCCTGTTGAAGAATGCACTGTATTATTGTACGCATACTCAACCAACGGCAAATACTGCTCCCACTTCGCCTTGTGCTCTGACACATAGCACTTAAGCAGATCCAAGACAATAGAATTTGCCTCTTTTGATTGCCCATCTGTCTGTGGATGAAACGACGATGAGAACTTAAGCGTAGTGCCCATATTCTCAAATATGCCTCTCCTGTCATCCGTGGATCACGGTCACTGACAATTGACCGTGGCATACCATGGTATTTAAAGACATTGCACATAAAGAGACGTGCCATTTGATCTAGTTTTATCTTCTTCCTCACAGGAATGAAATGAGCTTGCTTGCTGAATCTGCAAATAATGGTCCACATTCCATCATTTCCTGTTTGTGTTCTCGGAAGATCAAAAATAAAATCCATAGCTATGCTTTCCCATGGTTTATCTGGAATCGGCAATGGCTGTAACAACCCTGGTGCCTTTTGCCTGTCAAACTTGACGTTTTGGCAAATCACGCATGCTCGCACAAATGCATCCACATCTCTCCTCACTGTAGGCCAATAAAAGAATGTCTCAACCGCATTCACTGTAGCATCTATACCACGATGCCCTCCATATGGTGGGACATGACACTCTACCATGACCTTATGTCGCAATGGCCTAGTGACACAGAGTCTGCCATGCATCATCATAAAACCATCTCTGAGGAGGTAGTGCTCATGACGTTGTTCTTCTGTAACTGTTCGAAGATCCTTGCAAAATCTTCATCACTCGTATACTGTTTCTTCATATCATCAAGCTCATGATGATAAGGAATTGACACAACTGAAATTTGTGGCTTTCTTGATAACTCATCAGCCACAACATTCTTCTTGCCTTCCACATACACAATCTGAAAGTGAAACATGGATAGAATGTTTGCCCATTGCATATGCTTTTCCGATAGCTTTGACTGTGTCAGGAAGTATCGCAAGGTCTGATGGTCTGTTTGGACAACAAAATCAGCACCTAGCAGGTAGTGTTTCCAACTTAAGAGCGCATGAATCACAGCCAGTAACTCTTTTTCATAGACCTGCATGGTCGTCTTTGGCCCTTGCAAGATTTTCTCTCATAGGCTACTACCCTGCCATCTTGCGTTGGCACTGCACCAATGCTACTGCCACAAGCGTCACACTGGACCACAAATGACTTCCTGAGATATGGCAAAACAATGATTGGATCTGAAGTCATCTTTTCCTTTAAGAAATTAAAATCTGAAATTTCTTTCTGGGTCCATCCGAAAGTGACCTCTTTCTTTTGCAAAGCATGTAAAGGTGAAGCAATCTCTGCAAAGTTGCAAATGAATCTTCTGTAGTAAGAACACAGCCCTAAAAAGCTACGGACATCGTGCACAGTCCTTAAAGCTGGCCATGTCTTGATTGCTTCTACCTTCGCAGGATCCATTTGGACACCATCCTTTGACACAATGTGTCCGAGAAAGTGGATCTCTTCCAAGAAGAACTCGCTTTTCTTGACATTGATGAGAAATCTATTCCTGCGCAACTCTTCGAACACAATGGTCAAGTGATGCCTATGCTCCTCTTCATTCTTCGAGTAGACTATCATGTCATCAAAGAATGTGCCAGCAAAGTTCTGATATGGATGGAAGATCCTATCCATCATCCTATTGAACATAGCAGGAGCATTCGTAAGACCAAATGGCATCACTAAGAACTCGTAGAGACCAAATGTCGTTCTTAATGCAGTCTTGTGCACATCCTTAGGCCTAGTTTGAATATGATGGTACCCACTTTTAAGGTCGATCCTACTGAAAATCGCTGCACCCTCTAGGCGGTCAAGAATATCATCAATCCTTGGAATAGGAAACCTATTCTTGATAGTATTCTTATTCAGCGCACGGTAGTCAATACACATGCACCACGAGCCATCCTTTTTCTGTACTAAGAGACCTGGAGAGCAATTGGGTGACGAGCTAGGTTGAATCAGCCCTTTCTCTAAGAGCTCCTCCACTTGATTCATAATCTCTTTCCGCTGCATCTCACTAACCCTATACGGTGGCCTATTTGGTGGGCTACAACCTGGCACCAAATCAATCGCATGATCCTCGGGCCTCTCCGGCAGTAGTTGAGACGGTAATGAATCAGAAAAGCAGCCATTAAACTTTTGCAAAAATGCTAACCTGTCTTTACCTAGTGCAGATAAATTTGACTGACAACTATCTGAAACATGACGTGCAAAAATCAAGTACGCAGAAAGATGATTCTTTATTACAGAAGTGATAGCAGAAGCAGATACAATAGAGACTGACTCTCCTTTTAGCTTTACATCCGAGATGTGAGTTTTGCCCTTATGCTGTACAATGATCTTTTTGCTGTAGGCATCCAAGACTTCATGCACTCGGAACATCCACGGGATCCCCAACAAGGCATCACATCCTTCCAGCGGCATGATGTAGAACTCTTCTATGTCTACATACGACTGAATATGCAGACGCAGTTTTCCAATGATGAGAGTGATGCATTCTGAGTGGCCAGGACATGCCAATCTTGCCTCTGTGGTGTACCCCATCTCTTCAGCTCTGATGGCCAGCTTCATAGCTAATTGTGGAGTGATAAAGTTCGCTTTGGCACCTGGATCAAAGAAGATAAGTGCCATCTGGTCTCTAACTTTACCCCACGTGCATAACTCACTGGCATCTGTACCAGGCCTGTCCCCCAACATGTCTGGTACTAAACCTGCCAAGGGCATATGCTTCTTTCCTTTCCTGTCCTCTTTGTCATCTGAGTCAGCTTGTCTTTTCTTTTGTGGGTAGTTGGTTGCAAAATGATCAGTCTGCTCGCATATAAAGCACTTGTTTTCAGCCATCAAGACCTTCTTTTCCTCGGGCGTCTGATGCATAAAAGGCTTCCTTTTCTGCTTCTTTGCCTGCGCTCCAGAAGTCTAGGCTGAACCCTTGCCTTTATTTAACTTTGCTGGCCCCTGGAACGCTTCAGGAGCCGCTTTCGTAAAGGTCTGCTTTGCTGAATTTTTCTTTTGCTGCCCTCCTTTCTCGTTGCTCGGAAACCCACTGTCTTCTCCTTTCAACGAGGCAAGACCAGTGTTTGCAACTTGCATAAGCTGAGTGAGGGTAGCCACTCTGTTCCTGGTACAGTAATCGCGAAGCCCTTTAGGCAGCCCACAACAATACTTCTCTATCTGCTCTGCCAATGGCACAAATCTGTAGGAGGTCAATGAGAGTAACGCTTTACAAAACCTCCTATTGTACTCCAGCAAGCTCTTGCATGTAGCCGAAGTAAGCTGGTGCCAATCTATCATGACGTCGGCTTCAAATTCATTTGATAGCCAAGCAGATGCAAACATTTGCTTGAAGTAAACCCAAGTGGCGGGTGCCTGTCCTTGCATCAACAATGTCGTCCACCATGTAAGCGCATTTTCCTTTAAGAAAGTGACAGCTTTTCTTACTTTAGAGGTCTCCGTAAAATTCCCTCCTGCATTAGCTGTATCAAACTGCTGGAGGAAAGTAAGAGACTTTGCTTTATCCTTGAAGCCACTAAAGGTGCTGAACTTCACAGCTGCATGGTTTTGGCTTCTCTATTGGCCCCAAATTGTCATAGGGAAGCGTCTGCAGCATGGACATTGTAGTAGGGACCATTTGTGCCCCTTGGTTATTGAGATTCTGCATCAAAGGTGCCATATCTGGCTGCTGTCCAGAAAAACCAGCCATGCCAAAATTGACATGTGGCACCCCAAACTAGCCTTGATGCTCTGAAAGTCTTGCTTCATGCCAATGTTACCATACATGGGGTTTGGCATCATGCCATGCATACCCCCAAACACTGTTCTAGGCATGTACTGTTGGTTTCCAAGCACATAACCAGCCATACTTTGGAACATGGATCCACCTCCAAAATACCCAGGAGGTATCGTGGGTGGTGGAAAAACCTGATGCATTGCCTGGAGACTAGTTCCCTGTCCATTCAATGCAACATTTTGACCCTGAAAGGTGGCGGGCTGAACTAGAAAAACCTGAGGAGTAGGGATCCTCGCCACCTGCTCATGGACAGAAAGGACCTGTCTAGGAGCTTGACGTGACTCCGCAACATGTGAATGCTCCCCGTCCTGCTGAGACGCATGGGGGACCTGGGCTTGGGCCTCAACAGGCTCTGTACGATGAGGGCGTTCCCTTGCCTGTTGTGACTTTGATGGTGCTTGCAAATAATCCATAAACCTGGGATTCTGCACCAACTGAGTGAAAACATTCACAGCAGCAATTAACTGTGTCCTAAACACATTCTCTTCAAAGTGCCCAGTCATGAACCCGTGAACCTGTTCTCGCTGTGCATTCACACGAACAAAAGGCGTAGACAGTGGCGGTCGTGAACTCTCGCCAACTTCATGCTGTAAAGGAATAGCCCGTCTACCCTGGGAAGAGGAACCCTCTTCTCTAGCATCGTCTGTCCTGTCAGCCATAGTGTAATTCCAAGTTCCTGTGCTTTGTGTCTTCGCCGCAAACCAACCAAGGTTCACTTCTTAAGGAAAAAGTGATCTTGTCCCGACGAAGGAACCATGAAACTGGCCCGTAGGGCGGTAGACATTAGCTTTCACCCGATTCTTTAACACTTGACTTTACGACACAAAGCAATGACTTAATAGGAACCTGTAACTGAGACTAGAATTACACTTCAAAACAAAAGCACGGCCAGGAAGCTAGAATGCTCCCAAGCAGACAGTGACACCTGTAGGCCCCAAAGGTTGGCGCCCCTTTCGGTATTTCTTTATTATCTTTCAAGAATGAGGAATAGACTACAAAAACCAGAGTCCTTGAGACCTTTATGTGTATCCAGCAAGATGGCACCTGTACAGGCGGAATTTTGGCAGTATAACGGCCCCAAAGCTTGCCCTGGACAATCTTCCAAGCTACAACTAGATATCGCCTGTGCAGGCAAAATTTCGGCAGTACAACAATCCCAAAACTTGCCCTGGACAGTTTCCCAAGCTCTGACTCGTTTCCAATAGCATAGACCCCCTGTTTCCTGCGCAAAAACAGTAATTACAGCACGTTGTTTTTCCTCTCTTTTCAGCCCTAAACAGCCCCCGAACTGTCGTCTAACAGTGGGACACTATTCCCAATGCTCCCGGCATCATGAAGGTTGCAAAACAGTCCAAATTCAACGTGTACACAACACTGAAATCGCACCTGTTTGGTGAGGTTGTCACCCTCACCGGTGCCTGCTTTGGTGTAGCAGTTAGCTACACCCGTTCTTGTTCAGAGAGGCTTTTGCCTCGGCACGGAAGCATAAATCCCCACAGCTGTACATTGGCCAAATGGGAAGCCTACTCGGGGGGCATAACATAACTGCTTGTAGGGGAGAGACAGAGTAGTGCATAGCGTGCAGGGCATCACTCCTGGCACCGCACTGTACATAAGAGGGAAAGAAAGCACTCATAGCTCTTAACCTATGAGACGGGAAACTTGCAAATGAGCATCCCAGCTATAAATTCAGCGCCACTTCTTCTTGCATGAGGAAAGTGCACAAAAATGTGCCACTTGGTGCATTTACAAGCCATTTCCCATTTCGGGGTTGCCGCCTTCCCGGCTGGTTGCCCAGGTGACTTCGCGACAGAGTCGTAAAATGTTCCCCTTGTCATACCGGAGGTAATGACGTGAACACATTTTCAGGTCCAAAATAGCAGTTCCCTAAATTTTTTAGGAGATGCTTCCATGGCACTCACACTGGTCATCTAACCATCAATCACCACTGTAACTACATCGAAAAATGCAATGTCGGCCAACTATCAAGTGATTTACACTCGTAGCCTCACCGTGGCTAACCTTAGTCCATTTACCCAACTTCAGTGCTCACTGGCCGTCCGGCCTAGACTCTCACTGTCCATCTCACACCATGCAACTCGGGCATTGGCATTTCCAGAG
Source organism: Adiantum capillus-veneris (assembly GCF_014529385.1). Classification (NCBI taxonomy): domain Eukaryota; kingdom Viridiplantae; phylum Streptophyta; class Polypodiopsida; order Polypodiales; family Pteridaceae; genus Adiantum; species Adiantum capillus-veneris. The sequence goes on along the minus strand of NC_140940.1, from coordinate 67,614,328 downwards.
GGGTGCTTTAAAACAAGTCAAATAAAATTCCCCCAAAAAGAAATCAACAAGTAAAGTTGCCACAAACTCCTGACAAAAAGAACCACAGAAAGTTTTTTGCTTGTTGTGGTTGCACGTAACCCAAGACCACTTGGGCGTGTCGATCCCTAATCTGTGTTTTTGAAGAGTGGGAGGTAACTCAAGAAAGAAGGGCTTGTCTAGCCTCCCCTGATTCCTCTTTTCCGCTCATTGAGAGTGGACCTTGCACTTAGTGGCAGGCCAATCAAGGTGAGGTGGAAAAAGCAAAATCAACGTGAGGCCAATCAATGTGCTGCAGGCCAATAAACGTGAGGTGCACTTAGCGGAAAGGTCACCAAGGGGTGCACCCGCAGGAAGGAGTTGAGCTTGGGTAAGAGAAAAGCCTTCTTAAACGCAGATTGCAAGCCAAGAACCTCAAGAACTTCAAGAACCCAAAACCCTGAAGAACTCAAGAACCTCATGACCCTCAAGAACTCAAGAACCCAAGAACCCAAAGTACCTAAGAACTTAGTGCATTGGTAATCACTTGAAGCGGAATGGATAATTTGCATGAAGGTGATGAGAGTGGAGTTGGAGAAGACGAAGTTTCTACACCAGGAGGATCGTTCCCCGATCCTCCTCCATCCCCAAGAAGGGCAGCTATGGAGCTCGAGCGTGAGCAAGCACGCGAGGCTCAATGCATAACAGCTGAAGAGAAGCGAGCGTCTATGGAGTCAGAACGAGAGCCGCAAAGGGACCAATGCATGCAGGCATTGGTCCTACATGTACTCTCCACGAAAGGCGAGCCACTCAAGGAGGTCAGCAAGTTATCACGTAGTCCAGGTAGAGGTAACAACTCCAACAATCTAGTGACTGCGAAGTTTACATTAGTAAGTATGATGATAAGATGGATGCATTTGTGATTCGTTCTTGGTTGCATCAATTTAATGCTTACTTTGTGACTAACAAGAAAACAAGTAACAATAAAGTCTTGACGGCTGCCATGTATCTAGCAGATGATGCCATTAATTGGTATCAAGCTTGGCAGGAGTCACAGTTGGCTGAGCATCTTGAGCATGTTGAGGAAGGCGTACCTCTCTCTCTTAGTTGGGGCCACTTTCAAGACAAGCTCAAGGCTCGCTTTATGCTGACGGACGCAAAGCAGACCCCGAACCCCGACGGCCTCTAAAACGACGGGGGCCGAATGGCACGCCTCGAGCCTGCCACGGTAAAGTGAATAGGGGGCACCAACTAGCTTTGAGCGGCTAGGACGCAAACCACGATGATATGAACACCGCAAACTTACACACACAGAGAGAGAGAGAGAGAGAGAGAGAGAGAGAGAGAGAGAGAGAGAGAGAGAGAGAGAGAGAGAGAGAGAGAGAGAGAGAGAGATTTGCAAATGATGAAAACCCTCGGGGGTGTGAGGGTGAATTATTTCTGCAACATTTACAAAGTGGCATGCCGTGGTGATAGAGAGATAGGGAGAGGAGGTGGTGCAACCTACTTGGTGCATTCTCTAAGACGGCTCAATGATTGTGAATACTTACTACCAAGAGCGTGTATACGTGTGTGCATCGACCATTGGAGTCGAGAGATGGATGTGGTTCCCTTCGCATGGTGCAATTCCCAAGGCAAACCCAACACACAAACCCCCCCCTCCCGTGATGGTGATGGTGTCAATCCTTCCCACTACACTCTACCAAATGCTTGGCTCCTCATGAATTGCCCCCCCCCCCCCCCCCCCCCCGATAGTGACCTCTTAGTGCCAATTTATAGGTGTTGGCTGCTTTGATTATGGTAATCCCAGTGTGGTTAGGGTAAGCTTAATCGGGGAGACAAAGCAAGTGGTGGGCCCGGTGTGGTTGACCCTTGCTTTGTTTTGGGAGGTTATTAAAAGATGGGAATCTCTAGGTGGGCCTTTGTGACCATCACCTAGAGAGAGGATATTTACAAAAAATGGAAATTTACAATGGCTTGGATGAAAACTGAAGATAATGATGAAAATAACCTATAAATTACTGGAATGGCGTCGTGGTTGCGTGTTGCCGGCGAATGGTGTGCTGCCGGTGCATTGATGTCGAGCGTACTTCTTTTCGGAGTCGGCCGGGGCATGCCTTCGGCGCATTTTCTCTTTTTGTTGTTGGCGGCGCGTGCTTTGGATCCTTCTTCTTTATTCGTCGATGTCGTAGTCGTTTTTTTCCTTTGTATTTGTGGTGTGGTGCGTATATGCGTGTGTGTATGTATTCGTGCATGAGGGCGGATGTGTGTATATATGTATATGTATGTGTGTGCGCGTAAACGTGCGTGGGAAGGGGCTTTTATATATATATATATATATATATATATATATATATATATATATATATATATATATATATATATATATATATATATATATATATATATATATATATATATATATATATATATATATATATTTTTTTTTAATGTTTTTTCGTTGATGGTTGACGGCCGGCTGCCTGTCTTCTACGCGAGGCGGATGGGGAGGGAAGATGGGGTAGAGAGAGAGCGGGAGTGTGTGTGCGGTGTGTGTGTGTGTGCGCGCGTGTGTAGGTGTATGTGTATGCGTGTGTAGGTGTATGTGTAGAGGGCGGATGACGGTCTGCTACCGGCGCGTGAGTGCCCGGGTGGGAGAGAGAGGGTGGTTCTGTTGTGGGCTCGTGCACAGCGCCAAAGGGGGGGGGGGGGAGGTGTGTGATGGTGTGTGTGTGTGTGTGTATGGAGAGAGAGAGAGAGGGAGGTTCTACTGCCGCGGTCCGTTAGAAGGAGAGAGAGGGTGATTTTCTGCGCGGCCTGAGCGCCTGAGATGGAGAGAGAGAGGGTGGTCCGCGCCTTCGGGCTGAGAGAAGGAGAGAGTCTGAGGGGGAGAGGGAGGGATAGGGTATGTGGGTAGAGAGGGTGTGTAAGGGAGGGAGAGTGTGTGGATAAGGGAGAGAGGGAGATTTTTCAGCGCCTTCACAGGCTCGTGAGAGAGAGAGAGAGAGTGTGAGGGAGAGAGAGGGATAGGTCCGCGCCTTGTGGCCGCCGGACAAGAGAGTGAAGGAAGGGGGGGGGGGGGGGGTTGGCAATGGAGTGGGGTAAGGGAGATGTGTGGGTGTGAGAGAGAGGGAATAGTATCTACTGTCTTGCATGGGAGCTTAAGGACGAGAGGAGGGAAGCAAGTCAATGGGTGGGAGTGAGGGAATATATCAGCGGGCCAAGGGGGAGAGAATGAGCCGAGGGGAGGGTGAGGTGAGCGGGTCGGGAAGAGGGGGGAGGGGTCGGGGAAAGAATATTAGCGAGGCAAGGGGGGGGGGGGGTTTCCATGCGGCTCGCACAGATGGAGCACGAGAGAGGGGTGGGGGGGGGGGGGTGAGTGCTCAAAGCTTTCGCCTGGCCGGGGGGGGGGGGGGGGGGGAAATAAGCTACGGGGGGGGTAATGAGAGTGGGGGGGAAAAATAAGTTTTTTTCTTTTGTTTTTCTTTGATTTTCGAAAGTCGGCTATCAATGCCATCGTAGTACCTATATCGGTTAAAAGAAGATTGGCGTGGTTTTAAGCAAAATGACACTCTTGTTATGTCTTTTTCTAACCGTATTTTGTAGATTGGCGTCCAATTGCGCGAATCGGATGCGGAGCGAAAAGAGGCTTTCCTTTTTGGGTTGGATGAGTACATCAAGTTTGATGTGCAAGTCTTCAACCCTACGAACTACAACACTGCAGTGGCGATAGATCTCGCCCAAGAGATGAAGCACAACAAAGGCAAGCCTAAGGAGGCCAAGTCGTCTCAAAGTACCTCTCAGAACCCTCAAAACCCACCGAATGGTAAGACCAATGGTAAGCATAACAGTAACTCTTCTTCTCAATCTTCCTCCACACCTAGAGCAAAAAACTCTCATAATGAATCTAAGGGAAAGTGAAACCGGCCTGTTCAATCCAAAAAGGGCAGTAGACTTTACTTTAAACCTTGATCTAGCTTTCACCCATTATTAGTCGTCTATTTTACCTGTACTTTCAAGACACAACAAAGGGGAGAGGGATACAGGCTGCTAGATTGCACCTGTATAAGTAGACCGACACCAGATTGGCCCCTAACTTAGGCGCCCCTTTCGGTATTTCTTTATTGTTCAACAGAGGGAATAAACGTTGTGGATCCCTACAAGCTGCCCCGCACACACTTGGCTGAATTTCCACTGTTCCGGCCTGATTTCGGCAGCATAACTGTACTAGGACACTTCACAATCAGTATTCCCACGCATTGAATGACTTTCCCGACGCATACGGGCACTTTGCAAAACCTGGCGAGAATCTGCAGCACGCTGAATTCTTTGTTTTCAGCCCTGAAAATGCGCCAGATCGCCTGTATAGCGATCCCCTTGCGTCCCCAAACCTCCTGGGGGTATTAGGGTCCGTTTAGGGCCAAAACCCTAAACCTGCAAAAATACACAGCAGGCTGTAATTTACTGTTTCGGGCTCCATTTCGCGTGCCGGTCGCATCCGTAGCAAGTCCTCGAGCTCCCGCACTTGTAGGGCTACTTGCCCTTTGAATCGTACGAGATTTCTGGCGTGAAACCTCTTCGAATTCACCTGTACCTGCGGGGGATTAGCCGCTAGCTAATCTAGTACCTGTGCAAGAGGCTCTTGCCTCGGCAATCGCGCATGAACCCACACAACTGTACATTGGTCAAATGAAAAGCCCACTAGAGGGGCATAACATACTGCCATAGAGGAGAGAGAGGGCAATGCGTAGCGTGCAGGGCATCACTCCTGGCACCGCACTGTACATAGGAGGGAAAGCAAGCACTCCATAGCTCTTAACCTGTGACAAAACTGAAAATCAGCCTCCTCTCTCATTTTACGCGCCCCCTCCTCTAGCCAGAAGTAGCAGAAGGCTCACAGAGTGACACCTCGCCCAGTTTCTGATTTTGGCCAACTGGGCTAAAAATATCTCAACTGGTGTGTCATTTGACTTGACAGCAGAGCAATAAAATGTTCCTCTTGTCATTCCGGAGCTAATGACGCAAACACATTTTCGGGTCCCAAAATAGCAGTTCCCTAAATTTTAGGAGATACTGCCATTGTATCTTTCTAGGTCATCCGACCCCCTTTGTACACTGCAGCCACACCCAGAACTGAAATGTAGCCTCTGTAGCAAAGGATTCCACTTTGGCTAGTCAATGACCCCACTTTGGCTAACCATAGTCCTTGTCCAACCTTAGTTCTCTCTTGCCCTAAGGCCTGGACTCCCTCTGGACAGTTCCACACTAGCTATGCAATGCAGGGCAGTTAGATTTCCCGAGGGGTGTTTCCAAAAAGTGAAAGTAAATAGATAATAAGAAAGAAATCAACAAAAAGGATAGATAGTAGTCACACGCTGGTGACAGAAAGAACAAATCTCAAGATAAACCAAAGTTGACACCTGATGAAAATCCTGCTCAAGGAATCTGAGGGGGATGGTTAACTTTGGAAGAAAGAGCCTCTTATGGCAAAGAAGGAAGATGCTATCAATGAGGACATTAAAGGTCATGTAAAGAAAGATTGTCCTAAGAAAGCACCCCCAAAAGCAACCACAGAATCCACATCTTCTGTCAACACCTTGATTAAGCCCAAAAGCACACCACACTTTTTTGATGAGCAGCTTGGTGAGTCTCTCTTTAAATGTTATGGTCAACCTATTGTGGTTTTGTTTGACTCTGGTAATATGCATGACGTGGTCAAAGATTCTCTTGTAAAGAGAGCTCGCCTAGAAGCTATTTCAGCGGCTCCTATCGAGGTGTCTAGTTTCGTTCCTAGCATGCACTTTTTAATGCTCCTATAGCATAAGAATGTCAATCTCACCACCCACAAGGCATCTCTGAAGCTCCTGACGCAGTCGACCCCTCTGACGCTGAAACTGGGGCCCTCCTAATCCCTGCACATTCCATGAGATGATCCTCATGGAGTCAGTGAAAGAAAACAGATGTTGCCACAACAACCAAGCTCGTTATCTTTGAGGCCGGTTTGGATGGGGAGTAATCCGCATTCGAACGACCTCTTGACAAGCATGAAAGAAGTGACTGTCCTGCCCAGGCCCAAGCCGAGCGTGCAGCCCGAAGGGCTACATCCTCTGTCCAAGAATCCTCATGCACAAATGCATAACAAGGAGGGCACTGAGTGTCAACAAACAAGTGCATCACAATGTGCCTGCAACTCGCTGCATCCTGAGGCGTCATGCTGAACTTGGCCAGAGGCTAAAGTGTCTGCACCAGATTTGTCACCCCTAAGTCCCCTCTGTGGTGTGAGAACGCAGTAGCCTGCATCTGGAGCCAGTCAAGGACTATGTGCTGGGTCCACTCTGTGAGATCCCTACCACACAGCGGAAAGGAGAAGCCCACTGCCGTGTCCAAAGCCTCAATGCCTCTAGCTGCAAGAAAGAGGACGTGGACTCGAAAGCTAGCCTCCTCCAGGTCAGAAGAAGAGTCACCCAAAAACCGAGTGAAGCTGTAGTCGAAGAAGTCCCAACGTCTGCGTATGTCGAAGCTAGTCAAACCTCGAGGGATTGTTGCTAAGGGAGAGGCCTGCACTAAGAAAGGCGGCCTCAGGCTGGACTGTCCCTCTCGAGCCACACGGCTCGTAGCGAAAGCACTACCAAGAGAATGCCTCACGGTAGAAGCGTGTCCAGAACCCTGCGTCTCAGAAGGAGTGGAGGGGTTCGGAGATGAGGTTGTGGGCCCCATCGGGGAGAGAGGAGGGGCGGGAGGTGAGGGTGGGGTGGGGGAGGGGGAGGAGGTGGGGGAGGCGGAGCGGCAACGTCTGAGGAAGGAGGAGGCGGTGGGGGAGGCGGAGCGGCAACGTCTGAGGAAGGAGGAGGCGGTGGTGGATGTTAGGTATTCAAGCCCGAGTTCGGCTAATTTTTCGGTATACCCATGGGAACAAGCCCCACAAGGCATGCAAATAGAAGTTTAGTCTATGTGCAGATTGCATGCTAAACTTCTATTTATATTGTAAGGTCTTTACACAAAAATCAATCAATCATAGCGTATTTTTGTTCATTCTGCTGTGTCAAGCTCTCTCTCTCTCTCTCTTCTCTGCACGCCCTACTCCAAGCCATGGTTACCCTCCGGCATCACCCGCCATAGCTCCTTTTTCCCAACATATGGTATCAGAGCTTCGGTGCTCCTGCAGCAGGTGATCCTTGGCGCTGGCATCTCAAGACGTAGTCACAGCCGGTTTGGTACGCAGTCACAGCCGGTTACACAGTCAGAGCGTCTCAAAACGCTACTGTTTTGTGGCTTTACAAGACCTAGGTGTAGTACCCCTGCGTAGAACATTTCAATACGCTGCAGGAGATCAAGGAGCTTGTCAAGGCCACGGTTCTGCTACAGATCAAAACTGCACTCAAGGCGGCTCACAAACAGTGGCAAGGCAAGGAGTTTTGAGACGTTGCAGTAGATGCAAAGTCAGCAGAGGCTGCTTGGCGCTGTGTACAAAGGTTGAAGGCACAATCTCAAAACGCGTTGCAGCTGTGGTTGAAGGTCACGAAGTCGGCATCTGCAAAGCCTAAGGCATTTTAGAGGCAGTCTTGCAGAAAGGCTATGATTAAGCGCTGCTGGCTGTGAATAAGCTATTAATTAATTTAACTAATTTAAGCAAGAACCCATTCACGCTTGGCCTCATCTGTGTGCAGCATGCCAAAATCTGCGGGTAATTTTATAGATGAATTGCCTTGCAATGCAATCATGCCAACAAAATCCAAGCAAAGAGAGAAAATCTCCCCTACTTTCAGTTTGTGTGACTCACGTGTATCGGACATTTGGGTATCGGGGTCTCTCAAAGAGTATGAAGAAAATGTTTCGAAAGAATCAATTGATACATTTTTTGATGGTCGAGGCTACGGTGGAGCACTATTTCGATACTTGCTGGTGGTTGGCCAGTACAATCAAAGTTGTGGGTGAAAGCTGTCTGAAAATAGATGTCAGTTTCTGCTTGAATTTGTTGAAGCAATATCCAAGAATGATGTTCTCTAGTATCAGTTCGTCTTTATGTTATCACAGATTTGTCATCTTTTGTCAGTTGTCAGTCATGCCATGTCAAAAGTTGTACGGGATATAGACACTGCCATCCATAAATGGTAAGACCTCCCATTTTGTCAGTTCTCAGCCTGTTGTTATCACTTCTCATGAGGTTATTGGGTACACCTTAAACCCAAGGTTTGGCAGTGAACCAAAAACTCCATTTTTGGTAGCTAACTTTTTTGAGCTACACCCTATTTGTTCAAGGGGGGTTACTCACCTAGCACCAGGTTATGGATACACCACAAGTGAGAAAACCTAAAACTCACGGTTGCCGTGTATACCAAAAACTCGAGGTATTTCATGAGAGGGTCTGTCCAGTTCGGGCTTGAGGGGGAGATTGTTAGGTATTCAAGTCCGAGTTCGGCTAATTTTTCGGTATACCCGTGGGAACAAGCCCCGCAAGGCATGCAGATAGAAGTTCAGTCTATGTGCAGATTGCATGCCAAACTTCTATTTATATTGTAAGGTCTTTACACAGAAATCAATCAATCATAGCGTATTTTTGTTCATCTGCTGTCTCTCTCTCTCTCTCTCTTCTCTGCACGCCCTACTCCAAGCCATGGCTACCCTCCGGCATCACCCGCCATAGCTCCTTTTTCCCAACAGTGGAGGAGCTGAAGTGGGCGCGTTGAGGAGATGCGTCAGAGACTAGAGCTGCCTCTCCAGCCAGAGGAGCTCCATGAGGCTCTTAGGGCACTCCCCCGAGGTAGTTGTCTAGGGGAGGATGGTTGGACTGGACCCAGATTTTTCTTGGAGTACTGGGACTTGCTGGATTCGGATCTTTGTAGTGCCTACCATACATTTTGCACAGTAGAGGGTTGTCAAGTTGGCTTGGAATTATCCCCAGAGCAGCAGACTGCTCCCCTCCTCACGCCCATCAGGAGGAAATTGCTTCATTGGAGTTCTACACGGATCCCTTTTCCCTTTGGTAGGCAGAGTTGTAGTGGCCAATCAAGTGCTGTTGGCTACCACGTGGTACATCACATCCTGCAAGATCTGCTCAAGCTCCTGTATCAGCCAGTTGGAGAGGCTGATTAGGATTTTTTTGTGGTCAGGGTGTGACAGTTAGCTAGCCCGGGCCAAAGTGGCCTAGCATGTCATCACCTTACCATGTTCTTAGGTGGGGCTGAGGTTCATCTACACAGCACAACAGAGCAGATCCCTCCTTGGGAAGCTTGTGGTCAGAGGACTCCTTCCAGGGGAGGAGCCCTAGAAGGATCTATTGCTTCATCGGATTCGTGCTCGAGTCCCTCATTAGGGCAGCCCTTGGAGCCCGTCCACCAAATGGATTTTTACAAAGATGTGCACAATTGGTATGAGCAGGAGGTTAGAGGACTGTTTTGCTACGAGCCTGCCTAGGTCTTGGGAGCAGTTGAGGAGTTGCCTGGAGCAGCATCAGTCCACTTGCACGGAGGAGCGCTTGAGGCAGTCCCTTGTTTGGAACCCCATGGTCTGCACACAGAGAGGCCACCTGGTTGGTAGTAGGCCTCATGTTTCTTGGGATCCCATGGTAGAGGGTCCAGTCCGCACTCTCGGCGACTGGTTTCAAATTTTAGGCTTGCCCGAGGAGGTTCAGAGCATACAACTAGGAGGCATGAGGGGGGTGCAGAGTATGTGTCAGGATATTACAGAGGGTATACCAGCTGTGTGGATTTCCTCTCTAGGGGCAATAGCTCCCATATGGATGGGGGCCTTCACACGACTGGAGGTCCTCGTTGCAGTTTGAGCTTGCTCGGAGTGAGTACCCCACATGTTCTTTGAGGTTCAGGGAGAGGGTCCCCTTCACAGAATCGCAGTTGAGGCTCCACAAGTTGCAGAGTGTTGTTTTGAGAGGATCCGAGTCGTGGGAATTTGTAGGAGGACTTGTGTCATAGATCTTGACCTAACAGATCTTGAGACAGGACATTGGCGGCTTTGAACTTGGGAGAGCCGCCCATTGGCACGAGTGTAGTGGGAACCGAGAGAGTGGTTTTGGCGGGATCCTTTCTCTTTATCCAATCACCCAGGGACTCCCTTTTTCCAATACATAGCTGGCTTGGGGCGCCACATACTGACAGCATGGAGAGAGGTTCGTCCTGCTGTAGCACTTGAGTGGCGAGAGGAGGGTCTCACAGCCGAGTTCTTGTCACGTTTCTTGGTGCGGTTGTGGGACAGCAGGCAGCTGAGGAGAGTTACTTTGTTTCAGTGGCTAGTTGCACACAGAGCTACATCAGTTGGGACTTGGTTAGTACAGGAGTTGGTTAGAACATAGCGACTTCTCGGCAGCATGTGCAGCTTGCGGCCATCCTCTAAAGAGTCAGTGTCACTATTTGTGGGACTGCAGCATGGCACAATAGGTTTGGCTTCCGGTTCTGCGATTGATGCTTGATCTTTCCATGTGCATTCGCCTGTACCCACCTGTTCTCAGCCCGGTGTTGGGCCTCGATTGAAGGCCTATGTGCTGTAGCGTCACGTTGCCCACTCCGGGTCAAGTGGAAGCCCACTGAAACGTTCTCGGATCCTCATAACTCATGACCCTAGATAGTGGCCCGAAACCTTCTCTGAATATACAATGAAAACGGCCTCGTATCTCATAGTACACTGTGCAATGACATATGTAATGTACCTCTGTCTCTGGCTCTAGAAGGCATAAGCGGCATATCCTGCTATTTGCTGGTGTCCCTTTGAATCTGCCAGTCTCAATCTCGAGCTGATGTGAGGACGTGCGTATCTGGCCAATGGCACATCGGACACCATGAGAAAGATGCCTGTCCATATAACTAGGTCGAATCACAAACCCATCCCCTGTGAGGTGGAGAAAATGCTCTCTATAGAAAGCAGTCTTTGTGCCCAACTCCTGTATCGGCTCTATCCATGTCCTCCTTGTGTCCAGCTGAATCAGATCCCGACGAATGAGTCTATTAATCTCTACCCGCGTCAAAGACCTCAAGGGTGCCTGTAGAGAGAGAGAGAGAGAGAGAGAGAGAGAGAGAGAGAGAGAGAGAGAGAGTCACAAACTACTAACGTTCAAGCCATTGAAGAAAGGAGCCAAATTGGAGATCCTCGCCAAGGGGCCTAAACCCTAAGAAGAAGCAATAGAAGAAGAAGAAGAAGAAGAAGAAGAAGAAGTCTTTCCAACTTACAAAGTCTTGTCGAGTGGCCTATTTTTAAAGAAGAGTTCCCACCAACTTACGGGACCCCGTCCGCCGATGGGGCCCAAGTGACCTAAAGAGATTACATAAAGCGGAAAACACACACACACACACACACACATTTTTTTTTTTGTAAATCAATTTGATTTAGCTATCTGTGGGAAACCTCAAAGAGAGGAAAACCCACCAAAAAGATGTACAAGGAAAGGAACACAACAGTGTTCAGCGGTATAGAATAGCTAAAAACATTCATAAGAAAGCTGATGTATCTCTGCTGTGATATCACCAACTTCCAAGGCAAACCTCAAAGACTGCCGAAGGGAAATCTTGAAGAAAGGTAGTGGATCCGTATGAATGCGATGGAACATATAGCCATTACGCTGCCGCCACAGGCTCCAGTATGCCCAAAACCTGACCCACATGAAGAAGGCTGCAAAGCACTGCAACGCCGGCGAGAAGATACCGAAAATCCAAAACCGCTTATGGAATACCGTCGTGGGAAAACGTAGCCGCATACACGTAGAAACCCGACGAAGGAATTTCGAGTGACACGGCAATCCCACAAGAGGTGACAAACATCCTCATCGGCAGATAAGCAACGGACACATGATGAAGAGCGGATACGGCGCATCCGAAGAAAGGTACCCACTGGGAGCACACCAAGTAAACACCGCCAAAGAAACAAACGCTCTTTCAACGGCAAACGACTTTCCCATATTGCAGATATAATCCTGCGCCACCAAATATGGGATTTATGCATGTGCCAAATAACGTTGCAATGATCAGCAATCCATGGACGAGGCAGCAGAAGAGCATATGCCCGGCCAGCAGAAATATCACGAAATGGCATTTCCCCAAGCTTCCAGACAGACATGGGATCACCATCTGCCAAAGGTGAAACTGGCAAGAAACCTGACAACATTTGCTGTAATTCTCTCCAAAACTGGCGATAGTGCATGCCCAATCCAAAGTGGCGAGCGGCAAATGGAAACTCAAAAGTGAAACCATCCGCATCCACCACATCCTCAACCACTCGAATGCCACGACAGGAGAGGAAATACGCCTGGCGAGGCGAGCGGTCAACCAAAGTAAGAGAAAATGCCCGACTCCAATGAAGACTCTCCGCACGAAGCGAGTTTTCTTCCCTCCGAGCATTCCAGGAAAGATAAATCGTAACCTGTTTCCATGCAGAAAGCAAGGTGGAAGAAAGAGGGCATCCAGGAATACGAGCATCCATCTTACCAAATACTGCCTCCCACATGGATGATTGCGAGTGACCAAATGAAGATGTAACCACATGCTGAGTCAAGTGTGCAAACATAAGAGTCCAAGGCTGAGATTGTTGTACAAGTGTAGGCAAAAGCATAGCCTTCCTGGCAATGACATGCCTTCGCAGATCCAATATATTCAAACCACCAAAGCGCTTTGATGTACATAGTTTCGCCATCGATATCAAGCGCAACCCTTTTTTGTGAGCACGCGTTCGCCACAAATGAGACAAAATGGTCGACATTAGAGAGTCAAGACAATGACGGGGCCAATGCAACAATGGCAAAAAGAACTGAACATATGCCACGAGGATACTCTGAACAATACGAAGGCGAACATGTAACGGCCAGGTAGAAAGCTTCCAGTAATGCAGTTTAACATTCAGGCGATTCATAACCCAATCCACTTTCTGCGTGTGCGTAACATTCCATCCAATTGGATAACCCAAATGCCTAGTGATTACATTTGGAAGAACAATCTCTCCTGGCCACAACAGAGCATGCCAATCACAAGAACGAAGCGGCAGAAGCTTTGATTTACGGAAATTGACTTTTAGACCAGCCGCAAGCGCAAACAATTCCAAAGCATTCATAATCTCTTGAACATCATTTTGCTGATTGTGGGGCATAAACAGCGAGTCATCTGCATAACCCTGTCCAATAAAAGTATGACCCGAAGGAAGCTGCAAACCATGAAGACGGTGCGCAGAGGTCAAGTGATCAAGATACATCAACAAAGGATGAGAAGCAATTGCATACAGCAAAGCACTAATAGGGCAACCTTGCCTAACCGAACAACCAAGCGGCCACGATTCTGTCAATTCCCCGTCCAGGATGCCCGAAGATGTACTACAATCATACAAAAAATAAACCACATTTGCCAACTTAGGACCAAATCCTAGACATCTCATTGTGGCAGCAATGAAGTCCCAATGCACAGTGTCAAAGGCCTTTTCAATATCAATTTGCATGACGAGCACATCTTGCTGCGTATACTTAGCATATTCCATGCCAATCATAAGATTTGCCAAATTGTCCATGATTTGACGACGAGGAATGAAACCATACTGAGCCTGATGAAGCCCTGTAAACAAATGGTCCTTGATGCGATGGACTAACATTTTAGCCAAAATCTTGTATATCACCGGCATCAAAGTTATAGGCCGCCAATGAGAGAACTGCTCGCAAAGCGCTTGCTTGGGTAACAACTTAAGTAAGCCCTCTTTCCATGAAATTGGCAAATCCTGTTTTTCCCATGCCACATTTATTGTTTTTTCCATGCCACATTTATCATGAAGATCAGGGGTTGTTTAAGGTCATCCCAAAACGAGAGCAAAAATTCCACAGTAAGTCCATCCCAACCAGGAGATCTCCACCGGCCCAATGCAAGCAAGGCACCATGCAATTCGGCGACAGAGAAAGGATCTTCAAGGCATTGTGCGTCCTGCGAAGACAGGATCGGACTAACATAAGAAAGCAACAATTCACGCGCTCTACAAGTTGCCGAAGAAGGCTGAGATGGGGCAGCAAACACCGTACGATAATGTGAAACCATAACATCAGCCAATTCTCGCTTCGAAGAATTCCAGGCACCCGAAGGAAGCATAATACGTTTAATCGACTGTGAGACTCTCGAATGATGCAACTGCTTAAAAAATTTCTTAGAAGCACAACCTTTATCCATAAAGGCCTGTTGTCGGGCACGCGTCTGCCACTTAGCAATCTTCCTCTTATCATTTTGCTGAATACACACTTGAGCTTCGCATAACTCCGTCATCTCAGAGCCAGACAATGGCCGAAAATCAACCAGCTGATGTAATCGTTGACTAACCTGTTTCGCATCACCGACAGTCTCCCGAATACGCTGCATATGCTGCCTACCATAGTCAAAAATCACAGTTTGTATTCTCATGACAAAACGATACCAAGCAGCATCCAAATCAATATGCATTTGAGCTAACAGCGGGGGAATAATATCGGCAACCATGTGACGAAAAGATTCATGAGTAAGATAGGCATTATTAACATGCAACAAATGTTTCTTGTGAAGAGGCCGATCACAAAGAGACTGTCCAAAAGACAACGACAGCAAAAGAGGATAATGATCTGATAACTGTAGAGCATAATCTATCCTCATGTCACATACAAATTCATCATATTGTTGCCCATTAAGAAAATACCAACGATCTAATCGTGCTCTGTAAGAGGAATGAGCAGCATGCTGAAAGGTAAAACCAGAGGCATCAGGATGCAAAGAACGCCATATATCTATCATTTGAGCAGAGGTAGCTAGAAGATCCCAGTTATGCTTCTCCGTAAGCAACATATGCGAATGTCCTGTAGTACTGTCAAGTAAATCAGGAGTATTATTGAAATCTCCACACAAAAATGCATTCGATGTCCATGGGTGAGACGAGATTTCTCGCCACAAAGCAGCTCTTTGCCCAGAGACCGTATATGCATATGTACCTCCAAATTCATGAACTCGACCATTCAACAAACACTGTACAACCATCCACCGACCAAGCGGATCGTTGTATAACATAACAGGCTGAAGCTCATGTCGAGTCATCATCAATACACTAGAGAAATCTTGCAAGCCAGCATACGCAATCCAATATCCAGCAAAATAGGAACATTGACCAGAAAACTCGTGCTGATTGTGCTCTTGCAATACAACTATGTCTGCCCTACATGTATGTACATAGTGCCAGGTCAGCCGCCATTTGTCCAGGTTGCATAAACCACGCACATTGTATGAGATGCATTTAATATGACTCTGCATTGGAAACATATGTACATAAAGCAAGAAGTTTCAAAATCAAGTGGAGGTGCCCATAGACACGTCTCCATCCACTGCATCCGTGCGAGGACCCATCCTCTGAGTCAGGGCAGGAAACGTGTCCACAGTGTTCACATGCGATGTGGAAGCCTCACCAAGGAGTACAGCTTTGTAAGAGTGCATCACTTTATCCCATGCATCAATCAGCGTGCGATTGTCATTGCATGGAAGTTGCTTAAATGATGCATTCTTGTTAGCATTAACAGAAGGAACGTAATTACGAGCCGAAAGTGGCGTGCGAATCTTCAGTGCTTGTTTTGGCACCACCCATGTATTGAGATCATCAGGGCCAACTTTTTTTCCTTTAACAGCAGTCCCAGTCCCAAGATCAGTAACTTGTTGTACCTTGCCTTTCCCTTTGTCCATAGTCGAAGCCACTTTAGCAGTAGAAACTCCACTTGACTTGGCATCACTTGTGGGTTTTCCAGTAGGGAGAGAGGTGGACAAAGGAACAGCAGAGGGAGGGGGTTGCAAGACTGGCTCCGGACATTCAGATTGCATATGACCAAATTTGCCGCATCGAAAACAAGAATTCGCAAATTTTCCCCATTTAAGTTTAAAAGGGCGCTTGCCCACTCAAGGATCACCTGAGTCAACCATAATACCATCAGGGGTAATCTTATCCGTATCCCAAAGAATACAAAACCTGTTGGTATTCGCATCCAATTTTGGAGGACAGATAACCTTCCCAAGCTGCGCAGCCAACAACGACAGGAAATGTCTCCACGTGCGAGGGAAATCAACAACTTCCACCCACACCGGGCATTTGTGACGAATAAGACTCTGGTAGTCTTTAGTGAGTGACCACGGGAGAACATGTGTCATCTGCGTATTAAAAAAGAGGGGAGACATCTCAAGCAAAAGATTTCGAGCTTCTATATCTGCGAGCAAAACTTCATAAAATCCACGCGCCCCAAAGTAGACACCACGGACAGCTTGACGCTTAAGGAGAAAATCGACCCATTGGCCGACATCTTGCGCAGTAGGCATTTTCCCCGGAAAAAACAGAATAACTGCATTGATAGCGTACTGCGCAACTGGGTCCATAAGATCCTGCACCGGAATACGCACCTCAAGAGCAGGCGCTTGACCATTCCATGCCTGTCGAGCCTCCTCAAAGTCCTCATACAAGCATGCCTTTATCTTAGAAGCTGCCTCCGACGTGGAATCCATTGCTTTCCGACGCCTGTATACAAACTCCAATTGGCGTGCAAAGCCTTCTGCAGCTGTCACCAACAATCTGGTTTTGCAACACTGCACCTGTCAACAGCAACGCACAGGAGGGTGCACTGCTTACTGCTGCTGCTGTGCGCACTGAATTGGTGCAGCAGTTGCTTCACGCGCTGTCTCACAGCAGTCCGCCTTCAGAGTCTGCCCACACACACAACCTCGCAGGAATTTTTCGAAAAATTACACCTCTCTCTCTCTCACACACACACACACACACACACACACACACACAGATTTGCACGGAGCATGATGATGTGGCAGCTGTACGGACGCCCGTATTTTGCACTACAGTGCCACATGGTAGAATTTACAAATTTCCTTGATTTGTGCTGCTGACATGGTAGGTGTACGGATTTCCGTGAAATGCACTGGTAGATTTTGGGACCAGATGGTTTTAGAACAAGAATGAGTCCCATGCTGTTCAGGTTCTACTGTTGAGTCGCTGTGATTGTTCGCTCTGTTAGTCATTGTCTTCAGTGTTTTCATTCTATAGGAGCGAGATTTCACGCACATTGCACTGAGGAGCACTCACTGTAGAGAGCACGACACCTTATCTCCGCTACAAGTGCTCTCATTTTTGGCACGCTCGGTGGGACCTCAACTGAAGTCTCACTCTGTCGAGAGTTGAATCTTCTAGGCGTCTGTGCTAATCTGCTCGTTTCGACTGGCCTGATCGAGCTTCGTCCGGCTTGGTCTAGTCCAAATTCGCCCTAGACCAGCTTCGCCTTGCGCTACACCAGCTTGGTCTAGACCAGCTTCGCCTCGCCCTAGACCAGCTTGGTCTAGACTAGCTTCTTTGCCCTGGACCAGCTTGGTCTAGACCAACTTCTTCGCCCTAGACCAACTTGGTCTAGACTAGCTTCTTCACCCTAGACCAGCTTCGCCCTAGACGAGCTTGGTCTAGACCAGCTTCGCCCTAGACCAGCTTTGCCCTAGAGTAGCTTCTTCGCCTTGGACCAGCTTGGTCTCGCCTCGTCCAGCTTGGTCTAGCTGGTCTAGTCTCTCTTGCCTCTATTTAGCAAGAGTGGTGTAGGGTCTAGTGGGTCTAGACTATCCAGAAAGTTCGAGGATCTCAATGTCCAGAGCTTGTTGGGATGATTGTTTCTACTGCATGACACATACAAGTTAGTCTAAAGATCGGCAAAGCCCACTGTTGAGCCCGCTGAATTACTACCACGGAAAGCGTCAACCGCTCGTGCCAAGTAGAAGTCCACCAGCCCTGTTACCCCTACCATCCCACACATCTATCTCCATTCCCTCAACCAGATCTTCACCTCCAAGGTCACCTGCCCCGGTACAGTTGTCACCCACTGTGTTACAGCAGCCTCTTGAGCAACATGTTCAGGAGCAGATAGCCATGGAGGAGCTGACAAGCATTCTGGCTAAGGTGAACATCAAGTTCGCGACTTTCAAAGGTCTCTCCACAGAGGATGCAGATGACCATGCTAGGATATTTGTATCCTTGTGCAGGGGTCGTGGTCTCAACCGAGAAGACGCCTACCTAGTACTCTTCCCATCCACCTTGGATGGCTCAGCAAATAAATGGTATAGTCAGTTTGCAGAAAACCACTTTACGACTTGGGCCACATTAAGACAACAGTTTTGTGAAGCTTTCCGACCAGGGGACTTCCAAGAGGAGGTTCTGGATGAGTTGTCCAGCCTGATGCTCTAGCCCAATGAGACTTTTGCAGAACTCATGACTAGAACAAAGTCTCTAGTAGCCAAGCTTCCTCAGCAACCGAGTGAATTTATGGTCAAGAAGTGGGTAGAGAAGGCTCTTCCTAAGACTTCTCAACAAAAAATCAGAGAGAGTCTCCGACCTGAAGCCACTCGAGAGGAGTTTATTGCTGCTGCTACTGGGATAGAGGGGGCAAGGAAGCTGTTCAACGACTCTCCTCAGGTAGAGACTACCTCTGTACTCTTGAAAAGTCAATCTGACGTGTTGAATTCTTTATGCGGAGAACTAAAAGCCCTAAAGTTACAACTAGCTCTTCAAGAGGAGAGATCCTTCTCTCTCAAAAAGAAGAAGCCTCCACATCACGAGGCTTTGGACCAGATCAAGCGCGAGCAAGAGGAGCTCAGGTCTCAGCAGAAGACTAAGGCTATGGTCTGGTGTAGCTCATGCCGCTCTCCAGGGCACCCTCCACAGGAATGCCCCCTTCGGACTTATTGCCACTCCTGTGAAAAGTCTGGACATGAGGACAAGGATTGCTACTACTTCAAGGGATTGTAGAAAATACAACAAAGTCTTGGTCCTACTCTCCAAGAGGCATTAGCACTTGCATCCAACATAGCTTCTCTCTATGGTGATCCAAACCACATGCCCCCTTTGCTTACAACCCCTCCTATGCAAGGTATGCAAAGCACTTTTCCATTGCAAAGCTTTTATCATGCAAATGCTCCCTCGGCCCCTCAAAGCTTCTACACATCCACCTCCACCTCCGTGCAGCATGAGCAAAGACTGCGCTGTCCTTCGTTTTGCCCATCCAATCAGCCCATTTTGTGCTATAGATGCGGGAAATATGGGCATTACCAAAGCAAATGTCCTTTGCCAAAAGGGTGTCCTTGCCACATTGCCCCGAGTCTCAGGATCACTATGGTAAGGATTGCACAAAACAACGTGCATCTACGTCTTCGAGCCCACCCAAATTCACCTTTCGCAAAATAAATTTGATAACAGTTGGCACCATCCCTCAACCATCACCTTCTACTCATGTGGTGGCCCCTCAAGACAACTTCAAGTAGGTCTAGGAGTCCACTCGTGTCCTCACTCGGGCCCAAAGAGCATCCTTGGGTCTCTGTAACTGGCTTGGACACTCCAAGCGAAAAATCAATAGCAACACACGAACATAACTTCATAATCACTGAACTTTAATAGAATGAGAGAGAGAGAGAGTCGACACAGCTCGGCGGAGTAAAGTGCTCCCTCTCAGACTCTGCGTCCAAATGCTCTGCGAAGTGAGCCCCTTGGGTCACTTATAAACATTACAAGGGATGCTAAAAGCAGAGCCCCAAAAGCATGAAACTCAAAAGCAATTGAGTCCCAAAAGCAATTCCCAAATCTGCGAGGAAAAAGCATCCAACACAATTTATGGATTTCTGTATAGTTTTGCCACGTCTGCCTGTTAGCGTGAAAAGTGGGATTTTCGTACAGCCTGCCATGTCAGCAGCTGTTAGCGCAAAACGCAGAAATCCGTATTGTCTACCACGTCATCTGTTAGCCCGCGGGTGTATTTTCCACATCATCAGTTTGTGACATACCCCCCTCTTGAAAGAATTAAAATCGCCCTTGATTACGCTTGCGAAACAGACAGAGGACATAAACCAGTTCAATAGACACTAACTAAGTACCGACGCACTAGACACGACACATCTAGTAATTGTACAAAGACGATAGTCACATCACCGGACATCACATGACAAATCAATCACAGAAAAATTCATTCCAAATCTTAGACCATGGATGCAAGCAACGTATTTAGTAACCGCATCTAGATCTATCTCGGACCTCACTGATGCCGGATTAACTAATCCTTATTGCGATCATGTCTATAGAGATTTATGAGACCGAAATGCTGCAGTCATTTCGTCTTTCAATTCCTGCACTCAAACAAGTCAGACAAGTACAAATCAATCATATTCAATTTCGGGAATTCCATTTCATAAAGTCATACAACAGAATACTGTCAGCCCAACAGTATCCCTGAAACCCAAAGGGGACATCAGTGACGTTATTCAATCAAGGTCTGTTGACAAAGGAGCGGAGTGACTCCCCTCTTGCGCATCCCCTCTGAACCAGATTCAACCTTGCTGATTTTGGGGATCTATCGGAGTAGACGATGCTAAACCAAATGCTTCAAGGTAAAATTCCAAAATCTGAGGAGTATCTGCTAGGTCCTCCTCCTCCTCCATCCTCTTCTCATCTAATGCCGGATAGTTCTTGAATTTAACCAAGAACTGCCAAATCACTTTACCTTTCATCTTTGTTTCCTTGTGTGCCAAAATCTGTTCAGGAACGAGTACCTCCTCGCTCTCGTTCACTTCAGGGTGCTCATCAGGCTCCCCATCAGCTGGCACCGCACCTTTAAAAGGTTCCAAGAGACTCACATGGAATGCATTGTGAATATTCCAAGTATCGGACAGCTTGAGTCGAAAGGAGACATCATTTATCTTTTCTTAAATCTGGAGAGGGCCATTGTACCTCATGCTAAGCTTTGGAAAAAGCCGCTCCTTTCCTTTTCATTTCCTTAGGCCGTAGAAGAGATAAAGCCTTAGTCATTAGTCAATGTTTCTTAGCAAGTAGAGGATCCCGTTTTACCCTACGACATCATTCCAAGATGGATAACTAATCCATTTGGTGCTTGGGAGACGTAGCTTCCGCAAGCATGTCTGCTCTTTAGTCCATTTCATTCTCTCAAGTAGAGGGACAAATTCCACTTGGTGTTTGAGAGATGTCGTCATCACAAACATGATTCTAAGCATGCATACTACTTAAATTTGTGCACAATGAAAAGAGACTTAGTCTTATAAGACAAAACATTGGTCATTTAAAAGAAATTTGTACATTTTCTTACTTTAATGTAGCATTGTAAGCATTGACAAGGTTCGTACTATCCTTAAGCTGTATTCCTTGCATCCATCTAGCATCTTTAAAAGGATAATTTTTGAACTTAATAAGATACCGTCGGATAATCTTACCATGTCGTAGTACCTTGTCTTCATGCCGAAGGATAGCTTCGGGTTGTAGCACCTCTTCTTGGTCGGGTCTTCAATAATTGGTTCACTTGGTGACTCTCCTTTGTAGGGCTTAAGTAGGCTTACATGAAAAGCATTTTGTATGAGCCAATGGTTGGGCAGCTTGAGTTGATTGGCTTCAAAATTTGAAAAGGACCATAGTATCTTTTTGCTAGTTTAGCATAATACTTTTGATGGCCTGTAGGATTTTTGCCCGTCGTTTGCCTCAATCAAGCCTTGGGAAACTTAAGTAAGATCCAATCATTTTCTCTGAACGTTAAGGCCCTTCTGTGTTTGTCAGCAGCAACTTTTTTCCTTCGTTGAGAGATGGATATAGGCTCCTTAATCTTTTGGAAAGATTCTTGTTGGTCACGGATATACTCATCGGTAGTGAAGATCTTCCGATGTACTTTAAGTAGCAAGGGACTTTTAGGTCTTGCGCTTGCTTGCTAATCCTGTCGACTATTGTCTATATTCCCATATTCCCATGGATTGACTTGGTTAATCCAAAGATGAAATCCATGGATATACTCTCCCATGGTGAATTAGGGATTAGCAATAGCTAGAGTAATCCAGGTTGCTTCCCTCTATCATACTTAGTCTTTTGGCATACCACACATTTTGAAACATACTCTTGTATGTCCACTTTCATGGTAGGCCAATAGAAGTATGTCTCTACTCCTCGAAGAGTAGGTTGAATGCCTCTATGCCCTGCATAAGGAGGAGCATGGGATTAAAACATGACTTTCTCACGAAGGGAGTGGATAACACATAGCCTATTGCCATGGAGAAGATAACCATCCTGCAAGGTGAATGGTTTTTGTTTCTTCCCCAATGCAAGGGCTGACGTTATGTCTTTAAAATCAGGGTCAGTAGCATACTCATCTATCATAGAAGACCTCCAAGGACTTGGAGTAGATGATGATATCATCAAAGAACACTCTAGTGAATTTGCGGTAGGATCTAAAGATTTTTTTCATTAAACGATTGACGTGGCTGGTGCATTAGTCAAGCCAAAAGGCATGACTAGATATTCATAAAGACCAAACATTGTACGAAACGCGGTCTTTAGGATACCTTCATTCACTATCCTTATTTGATGATAGCCACTTTTAAGGTCAATCCTACTGAAGTAGGTAGAGCCTTGTAGCTTGTCAATCAGATCTTCTACCCGAGGTACGAGAAATTTGTTTTTGAGAGTGATATGGTTTAGTGCTCGATAATCCACACACATGCGGTATGTACCATCTTTCTTTTGCACTAGAAGGACTAGAGAAAAAAAGGGAGAGGAGCTAGGCCTCACCATCCCTTTGTCTACCAATTCTTGTACTTGCCTCATGATCTCCTCTTGTTGAGCTTGGGAAACTCGATAAGGAGGCTTGTTAGGCGGTGAGCTTCCTGGTAGGAGCTCAATTCGATGGTCATCATCCCCTCGTTTTGGAGGTAAGTCCATAGGGATATCATCGACGAACACATCTTGGAATCCTTTTAGAAAATTAGACAAGACTAAGTCTTCTTGATTCCTACCATTTAAACTTGATGAAAACATTAGGACCTTTTAGAGACTCTTTGACAAAAATCATGTACGCAGAAACTGAGCTTTTCATTGATTTATCAAAAGCAGGAGGATATACAAGTGGTACAGTCTGTCTCCTACCGTTTTCTCTCTTTAGCGTTTACAGTGTACGTCTCATTCTCTCTCTAGCGTGTTGCAGGTTGGCGTTTTCTCTATGCGATCTCTCCTCCATCCACTAGCGCTTCCCAAGGAAGACTACACACCCTTGCGGTGGTTGTAGTGATAGATTGGAGAACTTCAATCCTCTAATCTAAACACAAGCAACATCTCCAGCTGATTTTTCAATCATAGAGGGAGAACACAAATGAGGTAACACCTTCGATGAGATCCGGTGCCCGTTCGGTGTACGGTACGCGCTTGTGCCTTGACGGCGAGGAGATCCATCGCGATAGATACGAGATCTATTGGCTGCCCGTCACAGAGAGGTGCCTTGATCATGGTCGCAGACGAGTCTCTCATCTGATTCACCTTCTTTCCGCTGCACCTTTGACAGGATCCACCCGAAGCCCTCACCTGGTGACCAATGAGGCGTAGAAGCACTGCCGACCCAGAAAGCCGTTGTCTTTCTCCAGTTGATCAGTGCACCTAATACACAACAAAACACCTCTAGAGCCTGCTCATACTTGTGCTCCTGGCCCTCCAAGTACAAGGTTGAGTCGTCGGAAAACTCAGCGTCGAGTAGCTCATTCCCCTAATAGGGAGCTCTAAACCCCGCAAGCCAACCTGCTGTGAAGCCAAAAATCTGCTGCTCGCCTCAACATAGAACAGAAAGAGGAAGGGGGCTAGAGGGAAACCTTGTCTGATCGAACATGTGAGCAAGAAGAGTTCCCCTCCCAGAAATCTCAATTAGCTCTGTTGTAAGCCTTCTCAAAATCGAGAAAGAGTATCACTAGATCCTCTCCTCGGAGACGCGTGAGGGCAGACGCCTCCCAAAAAGTGAAGATGTTGTCAAGGATATTACGCTCCATGACAAAACCAGCCAAACCATCCTCCCTTGGACAGCTACCTTGGGGGAGTGTTCTAAGGGCCTCATGGAGCTCCTCTACCTGGAGGGGAAGCTCTAGTCTTTGATGCAGCTCCTCAGTAACAAGGCAGGGCATCTGTGCCCAAACCTGCTCTCTGCATGCATCCTGACGCTCTTACTGTGGCCCAACTGACACCAAATCTTGGTAAAAGTCAGTAGCAATTGCACGCTTATCCTATGAAGCAACTGACCTGCTGGGTCTCCTTAGCTGGCTCACACTGGTGTGCGCATGGCGGGGACCCACCGTCTCAAAGAATTCGCCAGTAACTCTGTCAACCACCTGGGTCCGCTAAGATGCCTGCCGATGGAAGGCAAACTCATGACGCCACTCCTCAATGCTAGCGAGCTCCTCTAGAGTCTGTTGCATTTTCTTCTCCAACCAAGGACTGTCTGGGTGATGCTCCCACATCTCTTGCAAGGAAACAACGCCCCATCGGAGACGCTTCTCCTCCTCCTTGGCTGCAGCCAATCGAGCTGCAGACTCCTGGAGAAAGAAGCGACTAAGCTCAACAAGTCCAGAGGCCACTCTACGAATAGGGATGTCCTTCGTGTCCAAGCTCTCTGTCCAAAGTGCCACCACTCGCTCTCTAAGCTCTAGGTCCAACAAGATCCTCTGAGGGATGCACAGCATCGTGCTCCACCTCCTCTGCCTCTCTGTCAACAGTGAGACATGGTCAGAAAAAGTAGTCCCTTCCAGAATGCAAAGAAATCCCCCCATGTCACAGATGTGGTCACTGGCGTATTCGAGATAGATTCACTCCTCCTATTTGTAGCGCAAACAGTGTGTCGTGCTCTCTACAGTAGGTGCTCCTTAGTACAATGTGCGTGACAATCTCACTCAAAACAGACTGAAAACAGGAAACAATAGACAACAACTAAACTCACAGAGACACAACAGCAACAGTAGACCACAACAAATGACTCGACTATCTCAAAGAACTGATACAGACTCTGGCGTGGCAGCACACTCAGCTCTAGTCCAGAACTCTCAGGTATAATGGGGTGTCGAGGCTAATATGTGCAGGGATGGTGAATAAGTGATCTGTGTATAGACTCTCCTTCTCTCGACGACGATGCTAGACTAGATGTAAAAGAAGAAGATGATCCTGACCCAACAGCTACTACTCACATGTACCATCATAAAGAGCCACCAACCGCTCATAAATGTATGTCAGCTAAGTCTATCTCCAAACTGAGTGGTGGTGGTGACCTGGCCACGATGTCCTCTAGACCACCGTCGGTACCTTGCCACGTGTCACTCCCCACCCCAGAGGGTCCGTCTAGTGCGAACCAGACCAACTGTAACCAACTGTCCAACTGTCTGTCCTCTGAAGTGACACTGTAGCCCTGCTACAGGTTGCCCGCCACAAGACCGCTCACCGTCTTGGTGAGAGGAATACTGAAAAAACTGTGAAGGAAAACCACTAGGTACTGCATCCGTACATCTTTCTTGAAGCAGGTGTTCAGCCCATGACCTTACATACCTCAAAAGTGGAGTTAAAAACATTGCACTGCTTGCAATCGCCTTAAGCCTCTAACTACGCAGGAACCCAGTATGTATGATTGCATAGCCTAAGAATCCCAATTGGCAAAAAAATGAGTCTCTATAGCAAAGAGATAAGCTCAGTTTGATTCCAGTGCATCTTTATCGTCCCTAACCATAGTGATAGGAAAATGACATGGTCCATGCTTGCAGTTGCAGATAACCTTGCCACGCTTTTTGCAACAACACTCTTCTCGAAAAGAGGGATGACCATAAGCCCGAGTAACACTGCAAATAGGGTTAAGCTCCATCATGATGGCAGAACGAAAAAGCCTTCACAGCAACAAGATGGCAACCAAGTGAATGCTTGAGAGACAGCTAATCATGCGGGGTGGGGGGGGGGAAAAACTTGCTGAGGTTGAGAGGGGTGGGGAGGGCTAGATAGGGGCGAGTGGTGGAAGGGGGTAGGTAGGGGCGAGGGGGGGGGGGGGGGGGGGGGGGGGGGGGTAGGTAGGGGCGAGGGTGGAAGGGGGTAGGTAGGGGCGAGGGGGGGCTGGCTAGGGGCGAGGGCAAGAGAGGGGGTGGGTAGGGGCGAGGGCAAGGGAGGGGGTTGGTAGGGGCGAGGGGGGGACTGGTTAGGGGCGAGGGCAAGGAAGGGGGTGGGTAGGGGCGAGGGGGAAGTGGGTAGGGGCGAGGGCAAGGGAGGGGTTGGGTAGGGGCGAGGGAGGATAGGGGGTGTGAGGGGCGAGGGCAAGGGACTAGGGGTGAGGGTGAGTGGGCATGGGGACTAGGGGCGAGGGGAAAAAAGGTAGGGGGATGAGTGGGTATGAGGGGAAGGGTAGGGTGTAGAGGGATAGGGGGTAGATGGGGGCGAGAGAGTGTGAGGGGGTGGCAGGTAGCAATTATCAATCTCCAATGCAAAATATGACCGGAAGAGTTCGTGTTCCATTGCAGACGAATTCCCTGGTCCACCGGGTGAAAGTTGAGATGCTACAGAGCGTGGTAGTTGATGGAGAGCATGAGGAGGTACCATGAGCAAGACAACTATCATGAGCAGGGAATTCATCTAGCAGGACGTGCCGTGTGAAGGGAGTTCGCTAGACCTAGAGGAGAGCTTTGTTTTGGTCGGAGAAGCAGATACCACTGAGGCTGATGTTTGAAGGGGGGTGAACTCCTGTAGAGGGGATTTCTTTCCGCTTCTATGATTCTTCATAGGCTCACCAAATTCACAGGCTTCCACCAAGGGTGCATCAGGAGTATTCTCTGTGTCCTGCAACCTTTGAGCTAGCTCAGGTGGCTCATTAGGTTTAGTTACTGTGGAAACATTGGAAGAGGGTGTAACTTCAGGCAAAGAGTGAATAGAGACTCCATAACAAGGCATAGGTTTGGTAGCATTCAACCTCTCCAACAGATCCTCATCCGACTCGTCAGGTGGAGTAGGCTGTTCATGTTCAGGGTTGGTTTCCATTGACAAAGAAACTTGCTACACCATGGGATCCATACCTCCTTCTAAGAGAATGGGTTGCATCAGGGAGCCAGAAGTATGTATCCACATTGCATCGTTCCCCCAATCATGGAGTGCCTTAGTGTGTCGCAACCATGGTCTTCCAATGAGCAAGGGAAATCCGCCCTCAACCTGGGGAAGACGAACCACCACAAAATCCAAGTTAAAAGTAAAGTCTTGTACTTGCAGAGGCACATTGTCCACGATGCCCACTGGGTATACTGTCCGTTGGTCGGCCAATGTAACTGTGAAGGGAGCAGGGCGAGTAGGCTGTAGACCTAGAGCTAACATAGTGAACTCGGGCGTCAGGTTGATGCCAGATCCACCATCCACTATCACTCCCGAGAATTGCCGACCCAAAACGGACATTGTCAAGCGAGGGCTTCTATAATCAGTGAGTGGAGTAGCGGGATTGAATATCATATAGGACTCTTTGACGGTCGCACTGGGAGGTGCCTGCCACTAGGACCTGCTCCAGGGTAAAGTGACTGAATAACTGCAAGGGTGTCACTTCTGAAACTCGCATCTAGCCGCAACATGTCATAGAGGGACACTTGTTGGAAAGTGTTCTTCAAGACTATCTTTGCTGTAAGCTTCTCTTTTTCTACCTGTTGCTCCTCTGGTACCTTGACCTTCAATGGATCGGAAACTGCTTCTAAGAAAGCTTCATCAAGATCGGAGAGCAAAGATTTGGATTCCTTCATGGCACTGGGGGATGGCTTGTTAACAGCTGAAGGCAGGATATCCACTGGTGTGAGAATTTG
The DNA here is from genome assembly GCF_014529385.1 of Adiantum capillus-veneris. Classification (NCBI taxonomy): domain Eukaryota; kingdom Viridiplantae; phylum Streptophyta; class Polypodiopsida; order Polypodiales; family Pteridaceae; genus Adiantum; species Adiantum capillus-veneris. The sequence goes on along the minus strand of NC_140940.1, from coordinate 67,586,720 downwards.
TGGGGGAGTTGAACTTGTTGGAATGCTAAGACCGAGAGCGGCTCTCTGGGCCCTGGTGAGGACGCCAAATGGCTCCTCTACCAAATGTGGCGGCTTACTTTGAGGTGTAACCACGTGGGTAGAAGGGGGCGGCTGAGAAACGGTGCTAACTGCTATCAAATTGAGCTTGGGAAAGGCAAACTCATTCTGGCTTTGACTTGGGTTCGAAGCCGTGGATGCATGAATTTTAGGGCAATCCTTACTGTAGTGATCCTTCGTTTCGGGGCAGTGACGGCAGGGAGGGGACCCTTCGGGCAGAGGGCATTTGCTTTGGTAATGACCATATTCCCCGCATCTGTAACACAAAGTGGGCCGATTCAATGGGCGAGTCGAAGGGCGAGGTCGTCCTTGCTCCTAGGGCATGGAGTTGGAGGTGGAGGCATAGCAGTTTTGAGGTGATGAGGGAGCATGGGTATGATAAAAGCTCTGAGATGGAAAAGTACTTGGCATACCTTGCATAGGAGGGGCTATTAGCAAAGGTGGCATATGGTGTGGATGGCCACAGGGAGAAACCATGTTGGATGCAGGTGCTGGCCCTTGTTGAAGAGTAGGACCAAGACTTTGCTGTATTTGTCGCAATCCCTTGAGGTAGTAACAGTCTTTGTCCTCATGCCCAGATTTTTCACATAAGTGGTAGTAAACCCGAAGGGGCCATTCCTGTGGAGGGTGCCCTGGAGAGCGGCATGAGCTACACCAAACCGTAGCCTTAGTCTCTTGCTGACACTTGAGCTCTTCTAGCTCGTGCTTGATCTGTTCCAACGCCTCGTGATGTGGTTGTTTCTCTTGTTTAAGAGAGGACCTCTCCTCTTGAAGAGCTCGCTGCAACTTTAGGGCTTCTAGTTCCCTGTGTAAAGAAGTTAAAGGATCAGAAGGACTTTCCAAAAACACAGAGGGGGTCTCTATGTGAGGGGGGTTGGTGAACAGCTTCCTAGCCCCCTCTATCCTTGTAGCAGCTGCGATGAACTCCTCCAGAGTGGCGTCGGGTCGGAGACTCTCTTGTAGTTTTTGCTGAGAAGTTTTGGGAAGCGCCTTCTCTACCCACTTCTTAACCATAAATTCACTTGGTTGTTGGGGAAGCTTGGCAACCAGAGACTTGGTTTTCGTCATAAGTTCCGCAAAAGTCTCCTCTGGCTGGAGCACCATGTCGGCCAATTCATCCAAAAACTTCTCCTGGTAGTTACCTGGCCTGAAAGCTGCACAAAACTGTTGTCTTAAGGCTGCCCAAGTTGCAAAATGGTTCTCTGCAAATTGGCTGTACCATTTGTCTGCTAAGCCATCCAAGGTGGATGGAAAGAGTACCAAATAAGCATCTTCTCTGTTAAGACCACGACCCCTACAGAGAGATACAAATCTCCTTGCATGGTCGTCAGCATCTTTCGAAGAGAGTCCTTTGAAGGTAGGGAACTTGATATTCACCATAAAGGTACAAAGTGGGGATAAGTGTCACCATGATACAATATAACAGTAGCATGAAGCCTATCCCGATCGACATTCTTGGTGTCGTACTAGAATCCTGTGGATCCTCTGCCGCAATCTCCGCCGGTGCTGCGTGGCTCCCCTCCTCAGTCGCGGTCGTCTCGATCTCCCTAACTCTGTAGCTCGATCAATGAGAGTACCGCTGATGTGTGTATGGGTGGGAACCGAGCTCTCTGGTGGTGGTGTCCCCTCTGACTCTGTGGTACCCAGACTAAAGAAATCTGAGATGCGTCTCTGGGACTGTCTCTGTCTTTGCCCATTCAATAGAGCGTCTCTATGTCTCTGAATCTCAAGTAGGAATAATCCGAGACATCTTTGATCCTGATATCTCATGACTCTGTCTAACGAGTCAAAACCATCTCTGAATAGACAATGAAAGCGTCCCCGTATCTCATAGTAGACTGTGCAGCGACATATGTAGTGAAACTCTGTCTCTGGCTCTGCATGGCATAACTGACATATCCTACTGTCTGCTGGTATGCCTCTGAATCTACCTGTCTCAATCCCAAGCTGGTGTGAAGATGTGCGAATCTGGCCAATAGCACATCGTACCCTATGAGATAGATGTGTGTCCATGTAATTGGGCCGTGTGACAAATCCGTCTGTCGTGATTTGAAGAAGATGTTCTCTATAGAAAACCCTCTTCGTACCCAACTCCCGTGATGGTTCTATCCATGTCCTCTTGCTATCAAGCTGGATAAGATCCTGCCGAATGAGTCTAGTAGTCTCCATCCGTGTAAGAGCCAAGGATGGTGCATCAAGAGAATACTGGAAAGGGGGCAGCCTGTCCATGCCGAAACCATGCCTCTGAAACCATGAGCTCATCTGTGCATACCAACATGATGTATCTCCCTGTAGTGCCAGCTGTCTGGATGACTCGAGAGCAAGCCTGGCATACCTGTCCCTGGTGGTGTCCCATAAGCTGTGTACAAATGATACTGATCTGGTGAGTGCCTCAACCTCCATAGGTGGGGCAGCCAGCTCCGCTCGTATGATGTCATGTGGGACTGAGGCCTTGGCTCTAATCAGCCTAGAAATCATAGATATCAGGGGTCTCTCCATATTAGTCCATCCAGCAATGTCAATAGACGGTCCCCAAACCTGAACCGCGTAGTGCATAACTGAAGCGACCAAAGTATCGAAAAGCCAGAGCTTTGTTCGAGGTTCCTGGAACTGAACTTGCGAACAAATCCTCTCTAAACCACCTAGGGCTGCATAGGCACGAGTCAATCTAGTGTCTGCTGCCATTTTCAGTGTGAACCTCGGTCCACTAAAGACCACCCCAAGATATGTGTATGCATCAGTGTACTCCATACTGTCCTGTCCATATGTGAAAGTAGGTGCTGATCTCCTAACCCACTGTGGCGTGGTATTAAATACCATGACCTTGGTTTTACCAAGGTTGACAGACAATCCACTATCCTCTGCAAAACTATGCAATGCGTCCAAATGTCTCTGCATACCCTCTGGCGATTCTGATATCAACAGGATATCGTCAGCATACAATAAAAGAGGGATCCATGTCCCTGCAAGCTGAGCACCTCTATCTCCTCCTCTTTCAATATAATCAGAGACCCCATCAACATACATACCAAATAAAGTAGAGGACAGTGGGCATCCCTGTTTCACTCCGATGGTGGAGTGAACTATGTTGGATATCCCCTCTGATGTGCGTACATGACCCATCACTGAACTGTACAATGCCATGATCCCCCACATTAGCTCTGTGGGTACCCCCAATTCCATAAGCCGGTGCATCAATCTGGCCCTCGGCACTGTGTCAAAAGCTTTGCGAAAATCCACAAAGCTGCAGTATATCCGTCTACCATGTGCTCGACCCTCCTCAATGATAGCTCTGAGTGTAAAGACATGATCTAGTGTGGAGAAACCCCTTCTGAAACCAGCCTGCCCAGGTGCTCGTATGCCCATAATCTCTGCCCAACTGCTCAGCCTATGCTCGAGGATGGATGCATATAACCGTGCCAATGTGTGTCCTACCATGATAGTACGGTAATTCCCCGGCACTGTGGGGTCACCTGTCTTGAAGATAGGTACAATAGTAGATAATCTCCAAGACTCAGGGAGACCCTTACACATGACACGGTTGAATAGCCGTGCAAGCATCTCTGCCAACAAATCCCCAGCATGTATAATGTGCTCTGCTACCAAACCCTCATGATCCTGTGCCCGTCTGGTCTTCATCCTGTCAATGGCCTCCTTTACCATCTCAGTGGTAAAGAAGGTGCTCGTAGCCGGACATGGCTGTGGTGGGTCTGGTAATGGTGGTTGTCCAGGTACAGTGTATAAAGATGTTGCATAGTGCCCCCATATCTCTGTAGAAGTAATCACTGGTGGGGGAGACTTCTCATGGAATAGACGCCAAGCCTCTCCTGAATCTCTACCAAGGAAGAGCTGATATAAATCTTGCTCCATCTGGACCAAGAAAGCTCGCTTCTTCCGCCGCACTAGTCGTCGTGTAGCAATGCGAGACTGTCTATAGGTGATCACTCCCAATGTAAGGTCCCGCTGTGTCTGAGCTCTCCTCTGTCTACACTCCTCATCATACCAGTTGTTCTGAGGCATGTGTCCAGAAAGACGTCTCTGTCTCGGCTGAGTGTGTGGATATGCCTCTGTCGCTGCCCCATGTAATGTCACTGTTAGCATAGATGTGATCTCCTCCACTGTGTATACTCGCTCTGATGTACATAAAAGCCTACGTATCTCCTCTACATAGACTGAGTCAGTCTCTGATGTAAAAGTATAGCGTGTATGTCCACCACCCCGTGAGGCCTGATATGTATTGTACTCAAAGGAGACTGATAATGTTAAAAGTGCATGATCTACTGCTATCCCAACTGGCCTGGGCCCCACTGTGAAATCCTGAATGTGAGAGATAAAGCTCAGATGTGTCAGAACATAGTCTACAGTGCTGGACCCATGTCTATGTGGAAAACAAGTAAAACCTGTAGACAATGGGAAAGTCGTTAAGCCATTCAGTATGGCTAAACTGTGAGTAGTCGTCATCTCTCTCAGGTATCTCCCATACTCTGTATGCTTTCTGTCGTGTGAGCATCTCTCAAGTCCCAACTCCTCTGGCTCTAGCTCTCTAAGCATCTCCTCTGATGTGTCATAGAAGACTGTCTGTGAGCTGCCTGTACGGGCATTGAAATCCCCCAGGAGTATGATGTCTCAATCTCTGGAGAACTCCCAGATATCATCATCAAGTGCAGAGTAAGGAGACTGTCCTCTGGGTGAAGCATATACTGAAGTGCTGGGAGGAAAATAGCATATGGCGATGTAAAAGAAACGTCCAGTCTCTGCCCTCAGCCTCACCCACAAGTATCTGGCCTGATCATCTCTCCGAACTATGCGCAATAGTGGTTGGAGCTCCTCTCTGAAAAGAACTGCTACACCTCCTGATCCTCTAGTCCCATGTGCAGTTCTGGTGCATGTCCTACAAGCTGTCTCCCATCTGTATCCTGATATGTGCGGCATCAACTGTCCTGGAGCCTGATGAGTCTCTGAGTAGAAAACAATGTCTCTGTCTCTGAAGCTATCCTCAAAGGCCCCCACATCAAGTCTATACGAACCATTACAGTTCCAAACTGCCATCCTGAGAGTGGTCCCATAGGTCTCGCACCGTCATGTAGAGCGGTGCTCTGTAATCACTACTCATCCATTTCTGTAGAAAGCTAACTTCCCCTTCTCCCTTGCTGCTATAATCTCTGGCATGACCTCTCTCATATGTGCAAGCTGTGAGAGCGTAAGATCATCTCCTAAAAAGATACCTGTTTTCTTGAGGGTTGGCCTCTTCTTTAAAAAGTCTTTCTTTTCTTCCATGGAGGGAAAGCGCAAAATGAGAGCCCGTCCTTTTGAACTCTCCCCATTACCTTCACTCTTCTTGCCCACTCTCCAAGCTTGTGTGTGCGAGGGCTTATCCACCCCCATCATGGACATGAGGTTCTTCACCTCTTGGTCCACCTTATCTGAATCTTTTAGGCCGGTCACTCTCACGTGTAGAGCGCGTACCCTTCTTCGTTGTTCCTCTTCTAGTGTTTTGTTGATGATGTCGGGTGTCGTCAGAATTTCCTTGCCCTTTCCCTTCTTGACAACTTCAATCCATTTTTCAGCCTCGTCCATTTTCTTTTGCGTTTTGGAGAGAACCTCCACCCATGAGGTCTTCATTTCTCCTTCCTCCTTTATTTCTTTGACTTGTGCTCGTATACTATTCAGCTCGTCAATCATTGATGGCTGAATTTCCCCATCTTCGAGGCGTCTTCCCTCTTTGGTTTCGTCGAGTTCCTCCCGAAGGGCTGAGATGCTACTTTTTAAAGTTTGAATTTCGTCCTGGAACTCCTTGCGTTCTAGTTCCCTCGCCTGTTCCTCCCTCTTTTTCCATTCGAGAATTAAATTCTTCTCTTTCTTCCACTCATCCATGTGAGCTTTGCATTCTTTCAACTCCTTTTCAATGGCTGTCATCCTCTTGCTTGTGACCATGTAGTGCGCCGCCATTTGTCTTGCCTTATTTGTTTCACTTTCTGAGAGAGAGGAGAGAGCAACCTATACGCACCGCATTATGCATACATATGTTTCCCCATTCAGCCTACATGGCATATGTTTGCTTTCTGTATGTGTCAATTTGCAATTTCTGTGAGCTTTGCAGTTTTCAAATTCCTTGCATATAAATCCCTGCAGGTTTGATGAATGTTGCAAGCCGGTAAAGCTGGTGGGCACTGCAGAGGGTGACGGCGATGGGAAGTCTAGCACTGAGTTGATAAAGAGAGAGAGAGAGAGAGAGAGAGAGAGAGAGAGGGTGCACCAATGACCTCCTCCCTTTTCGTTTCTGCAGCCCTGTACTTTCAACAACCCTAGCCTGCCTTAAAACCTGTGCGCTGTGGTACTGAGGCTGAAAACTTGCGCACTGTGTTGCTGAGGCCGAAATTTGCGCGCTGTGGTGCTGAGGCTGAAACCTGCGCGCTGTGGAGCTGACTGAAACCTGCGCGCTGAGGCGCTGTGGTGCTGAGGCTGAAACCTGCGCGCTGTGGAGCTGACTGAAACCTGCGCGCTGAGGTGCTGAGGCTGGAAAATTACACTGCCACTGGCTGCAAATTTTGTGGCGCAGTTGCTGTATCAAGTCGCACAGAGCTGATAGGCTGCGGGCAGCAAAAGCAAATCACCCGTAGGCCTTGAGCAGTTACGTAGAGCCAGTGGGAGACCTTACGGGCACAACTGAGTCGCTGACGCAGGCACAGAACACCACAGCAGGGAACAGAGGGGCCTTCGCAACAGGGGGCAGAGATTCAACCCTCACACACACACACGCTGGCGAAGATGCAGAGGGCTGCTGTTGCGCGCAGAGAGAGAGAGAGAGATGAAATGTTATATTAACGTCTTCAAAAGGCCAGAATGACCTATGAGACCAAACTGATACAAAACTGGTGAATCTGTTACAATGTCTGGGTACCTTAGTACTAAAGTACTAAGTGTGAAAGTGTGAAAATAAATGTGAATGTGAAAAACTAAATACAAAGTATTAAATAAACTTCTTAGGAGCATTCTGGGTGTCTGGCTAGAATGCTTCTAATCCTTTGTTGTAGTCTCCTCCGGTGAAGTGTGCTTTTGCATCTCGGTCGTGGTCGTCTCGCTTTCCTAAGCTCAATCACCCTGTCAATGAGGGTGCCTTTGGTATGAATGTGGGTACTCCTTTGTGCTTCTTGCTTCTCCTTCTACTCCTGCTTCTCTCGATCCGAAGAAATCTGTGATCTGCCTCTGAGGCTGTAGTGCTCTTTGTCTTCTCATTAGATTATCCCTGTGCCGATGTAGTTCCAGTAGGTACAAGCCTAAGCATCTTTGATCTTGGTATTGCATGACTCTATCTAGAGGTCCAAAGCCTTCTTTAAATAGGCAATGGAAACGCCCACGTATCTCATAGTATACGGTGCAATGGCATATGTAGTGTAATTCTATCTCCGGCTCCATCCCGCATAACTTGCAAATTTTGCTCTCAGGTGGGATTCCCCTAAATCTGCCAAATTCAATTTCCAGCTGGTGTGAGGATGTACGAATCTGACCAATAGCACATCTCAAACCATGAGATAGGTGGGTATCCATGTAGCTCGGGCGAATCACAAATCCATCTTCAGATAGCTGTAGGAAGTTTTCTTTGTAGTCGGCCATCTTCGTGCCCAATTCTTGTGTAGGGTCTACCCATGTCCTCTTAGTATCCAACTCTTAAAGAGAGAGAGAGAGAGAGAGAGAGAGAGAGAGAGAGAGAGAGAGAGAGAGAGAGAGAGAGAGAAATGAAATGATATATTTACGTCTACAAAAGGCCAAAATGACCTATGAGACCATCACGGTTACAAAATGATGTGTCTGATACCCTGTCTGTAGAACTGAAAAGATGAAAAAACTATGAAAGAAAAACTAGACTGAAAGCTGTAGTGACAAGCTAGGGGGGGGGGGGGGGGGGGGGGGGGCATTGACTAGAGACTCTCTAGCCAGTACAACAATCCAATGATACAAAACTCATGCACATGAAGAAACTGAGGGTGAGGGAGCATCTGCACATCAGGGTCCCAAGATGTCCAGCATCGGCCGCTGGCGAATCTCATCAATGTCCTCCATAGTAAGCACTCTGGCTGGGCGTCTCCCATATCGTGCTAGAATGATCCTGATCCTCTGATGAATCCTCTGTCGATGCAGTGATGATCCTCGCAATCGCGGGCGTCTAGATCTCCCAAGCTCAATGGCCTTGTCAATCAGTATACCTCTAGTGCAGGTAGGTCCTGGAGGCTGCTCTGGATCCTGCTCCTCTGACTGGCGCGTCTCCACACGAAAGAAATCAGTGATCTCCCTCTGGGACTGTCTCCCCCTATCTGATCTCCTCAAGAGGCTCTCTGTGTGTTTGCGCAGCTCTAGCAAGAATAGCCCAAGGCATCTCTGATCCTGGTACCTCATAACTCGAGATAGTGGCCCAAAACCATCCCTAAAGAGGCAATGAAAACGACCTCGTATCTCATAGTAAACTGGGCAATGGCATATATAGTGCAGCTCTGTCTCTGGCTCCAAATGGCATAACTGACATATCCTGGCCTCTGCTGGTACTCTGCTAAACCTACCCACCTCAATCTCCAGCGGATGAGAAGATGTGCGTATCTGACCAATGGCACATCGTAAACCATATGACAGGTGTGTGTCCATGTAGCTAGGTCTAGTCACAAAACCGTCCTCTGTGAGCTGGAGAAGATGCTCCCTGTAGAAAGACATCTTCGTGCCTAGCTCATGGGTCGGCTCTATCCAAGTCCTCCTGGTATCCAGCTGAGTCACATCCTGTCTGATGAGTCTGCTAACCTCTGTCCGAGTAAGGGACAAAGAGGGTGCATCCAGCGAATACTGGAAGGGTGGTAGCCTGTCTATGCTAAAACCATGAATCTGGAACCAAGAGAGAGTGTGCAGCCCATTCAGGCCTCTTGCTTTCTCGAGTAAGCAGGCCCATGCTTAAAAAGGAATGCTTTATTCAGGAAATATGAAGGTGTCAGCTGAATCATTAAAGAGATGTCTTCATTTAGAGTATATGCAACACAAGAAGGGTGTCCATTTGATGAGAAATGGTTCTTAAGATAGCAAGGACAACAAAGTCGCGATGTGGTTTAGTTTTGGGAGGCCCGTTCCTTGACTAGTTGAAGGGAATTTCTCTTTTGTTGGTGGGTGCTTCGAGTTAAAAAAAAAACAAGGAAATTCACTTCAAAGCAAAGAGAGAATTGTTCTTTTTTTTTCAACAGCCATTATTTTCAATTGTCTTGTTTTCCAAAGGCCACACCATGCTTTGACATAGCATGACTTCACTGAAATGTTACCATTTGTAATGTCAAATGCAGTTGAAAGAAATTGATTTCAAATCTATTGACATTTCTGATATTCAAGAGGTGTTCTAGGTTTATTCAGAGTTGTTTCCGTTGTACTGCACTAATGCCAAGTTATGTATTGTATGCAGGAAAATTCGGTCAATCTTTGATATAAGTGAGGTGGATTACCTGATGTCAATATGTGGAAATGAGGGGCTAAGGGAGCTTTCCTCTCCTGGAAAGAGTGGTAGTGTATTCTATCTTTCGAATGACGATCGTTATATGATAAAAACATTGCGTATGTCAGAAGTAAAGGTAATGCTACATTCATTTTGCATGTGAAACCAGTTTTTTCATTATTTTTCATTTTGTTATATACAATGTTTACGAGATATTAGCATTTTGTTATTCTCGTTGGAAATGGAAACTAGCCTTGAGGAGGTGGTGCCACTTGATAAGATGTTTGTGAGAAGGACGGACAGATTAAAGCCGGATTCCCATCTTGTATTCTTATAGAAATATCTCCCATGGTCATAATCTACTATTTAGAGCTTTTAGGGATAAAATTATGGCTACATTTGTTTGAGGTTGAGATATTACTATATTCTTTGTGAGTTCAAGTTTTTAAATTGTGTTATTGCAGGTTCTGTTAAGGATGCTCAAGAGTTACTACGACCATCTTTGCAAGCATGCTGAAACTTTGATCGTAAAATTTTTTGGACTTCACCAAGTGATACCTGATGGTGGTAAAAAGGTATGATATTCAAGTTTACAAAAACCATGTCCGATTTGGTCCATGATTAGGCTGTAGAAAGTAATGTAAAGCAAATTTATTTCTCCTCTTTTCGTAGGACTTGCTGTTATGCGCCTTCTTCTACTTTTCTTTCACACTGTGCAAACCTCCTGTAATATTTTTAGCTAAGACTATAAATGAATAAAGATGATTTTTGTGCATTTTCAGTCTTAGCTATATACACCCCCCCCCCCCTCCCTCCCCGGCAACCAACACACACACACACACACACACACACACACACACACACACACACACACACACATTTTTTTGTAAATCTTGTTGATGGAATTTACAAGTGGGCAACCTCAAAGCGAGGAAAACCCATGAAAAATAAAAGATACAAAAAGTGGAGCACCATAAGGCTCTGAGGGCTAGAAACAGTCAAAGTAAATCCTATAGGAATCAAGAGTGATATCCTTAGCATCATAAGCGAAATGCAGTGCTGACCAAGCGACAATTTGAAATAGGGAAATGGATCAACATCGGTGACTTAAAACATTAATGAGTTTTGGTGGTGCCAAATGGCCCACAAGACCCAAAATCTGACCCAATAAAAAAACATTGTGAACTGAGATTGCCTAGACTAGAGCACCCCAAAAAGCCAAAACTGCCTGGGAAAAATCCCGGAAGGAAAACACAACCGAAGAGCAGTGGAGGATTTAGAGTAGCACAACCTGCAATATGTGTGGCACAATCTCCTCAACTTCATGGTATCTGAGACAATGAGAAGACGCAATATGATGTGCATGCAAGCTGCCAACACGTAGAGCTCCCACTAAGTAGCACCACAAGAAAATACGTTCTTTTAGAGTTTATGACTCTGCCAAATGCTAGACAATGTTCGTTGCCACCACAAGGATGACTTGGAGAGTGACCACAGCTGATTGCCATGACGCACAATCCATGTATCAGACCGCAAGAGGACATAAACATTGCCGGCTGAAATACATTCTCGTCTGATAGTAACAAGATTCCAAATAAAGAAGCAGGAGCCTACATCCAAAGGAGGAATGGGTGAGAGATCAACAAGCATACTTTCAATCTCCTGCCAAAGAGGAGAATAGTGGAGTCCCAACCGAAAATGGGACGTTGCATCAGGGAACAAAAGAACATAATCCGTGTCATCCACCATCTGATGTACCTGGCATATTCCTTTTTAAGAAAGAAAATACGCCCGGCGAGAAGACCGCTAGACCAATTTGAAGAGAATGCTCTGCTCCAATGCAAACTCTCCAATCGAAGGGAGTTTCCTTGAGAGGATTGCCGACCATGCCATGCCAAATACGAAGTGACAGCCTTCCAATCAACAATGAGAGAAGAAATAAAGGGATATCCTAGAATGTGTCCTTCAAGATTCCCAAAAATGATGTCCCAATATGTCGGCTGCCAATGACCGAAGGATGGCGTGAATATGTGCACACAAATGTGATACCATGAGTGTCCAAGGTTGTTGCTGCTCCACTAAGACTGGCAATAACATAGCTTTTCGAGCCAAAACATGTCTTTACAAATCCAAAATATTCAGCCCTCCAAGGCGCTTAGGAGAACTCAACTTGTCCATAGAGAAAAGCGAAGACCCTTTCTACTCGATGAGATGCGCCAAAAATGCTCCAAAATACTAGACACAAGAGACTGCAAGCGCAATTGAGACCAAGATAATAGAGGCAAATACAACTGTATATAAGCCATGAGAATGCACTGGACAATCCGAAGCACATGTAGTGGCCAAGTGAACAAATTCCAATAATTTAACTTGGAATGCATATGTTGGAGCACCCAGTCCACTTTCTGCGCAAGTGGTACATCCCAAGCCAGCAGATAACCCAAATAGCGAACTATGATGTGCAGAGGAACAACCTCCCTCGGCCACAATATCTTATGCCAATTGTACTCATTTAGAGTCAATAACTTGGATTTACAAAAATTAACTTTGAGGCCTGCGGCCAAGCCAAACAAGTGTAGAGTATGCATAATTTGCTCCACATCATCATAGTGATTGCGAGGCATAAATAAAGTGTCATCCGCATAGGCTTGACCAATAAAGTGCTACCTAGATGGTAATGCCAGGCCATGCAATCTACCAGTGGAGGTCAAGGAATCCAAATATGTAAGCAGGGGGTGAGTAGCGACTGCATAAAGCAAAGAACTGAGAGGACACACTTCCAATGTGCGTTGTGCACTCACTGCTGCTGTTCATCCCCCGCGCCCCCTTGCTTGCCATCGCCCCCCCCCTCGTCCCCCTGCTCGCCTTCGCCCTCCCCCCCTACCTGTTCGCTGCCGCCTCTCTGCCCGCTGTCTGCCCACTTGCCCTGTTGACCTACCCGCTTTTTGCTTGACCTGGCCGCCCACAAGCTCAGCCGTACCTGCCAGCCAGCCAGCCGGCCCGTTGCTTGCCTGCCCGCCTACCTGGCCGCTGCCCCGCCTGCCTGCCCACTGCCACTAGTCCACCTCCTCGCCCACTCCCAATCCTGCTTGACTGGTTTCGACAGCACTTTCGACGTGCTCGGTCTAGCAGGAGGTCTTCGTTCGCCAACACCTCTTCCCCCTTTTTTCATAGCAGCAGATACAGATGGAGGCTCAAGCTCCGCCATAAAGGGACTCCGATGGAGTCCCCTCGCCCAACCCTACTGAACCCACTATTCGACTTGCTCTCACACCGACCGAGCAAGCGAGCCTAGCCGCAGAGGTGGAATGCCTTTAGGCGACTTCCGTCATCTGCAAGATTCTCGGGACTGGACCCAGCAGAGGAGAGATGCGTGATCTTCTCCAGGCCCCCCTACTCGCAGAGGTGGGCAAGATCTAGGATGTTCAGTTCCTCGGACGCGGCTACTATCAGATAGAGTTTGAGACTTCCGAGATGGCGTCCAAGGTCATTGCGATGAGCCTTGTTTCTAAATGGACTATTTTCTTATTTTCTCGAGTAATTTCTTTTTATTGAAATTAGGATATTTAAAGATGTGCACTTGAACCGTAAGGTTGGGAACTGTAGATCTACTGGAATTATTAAAAGCCATCCGGAGTGGAAACTCTGATGCGTCATATGATGGGTGACATTAAGCATCGCGAAGGGGTTTTACCGTTAGTTCGGTAGGAGAGACTGGGAAACGAGTATTCCTGATGTGTCACGTGGTGGGGTGACGGGAGCATCGGAAAGGGAATATCTCGTTGGTTTGGTAGGAAATCAGAATTGGAAAGAGGAATACGCGTAAAGACGCAAGCACAAGATACAGATGGGTTCTGAGAAGCTTTTCTTAAAAAGCGGAATATTTTAACGAGTTTTCCGGGAAGAGCAGACGCTTTCTCACGAGGAATCTATGTCTGCATTGCATTTGTGCATGTGGTTGCATCTAAGGACGTCTGGGAAGTACTGTGAAAGGCATTGTTATAAGGTTTTATTGAGTTTTTAGGCAGGTTCAGACCAATTTTAAAAGATGCCGGCCGCCCACTTAATAAGTGGACAGCCACTTAGAAAATAAAGCAACAAAACCAGCCAGCGAATTCTCTCTCCCTATTTCAGGTAGAACATCAAAAAATAAAAATAAAAATAAAGAAAAATCCGCCGCGATCTCTACGCGGCCAGCCTCTGCTCAACTATTTCTGTTGTGGCCAGGGAGCTATAAAAGCACCACATGCCCTCACTCAGGGGAGTTGTTGCTAGCGCCCGCAAGAGAAGGCTCTGCCGCCAGAAGACGCAAGAGATCGCGAGACTACGAAGCACGGAAGTCACTTTTCCTGCGAAAGAGTGACAGGTATCTATTGTGGATTCGCCATACGAATTGTTGTCCCGTGTTTGTGTGTGTGTGTGTTTGAAGGTACTTCATCGTGAAGGAGAAGCGGGAAGGCTTCAGCCTATGCTTGGGAATTCCGGGAACGGAATTCAAACATTGTCTGCGGAGTCTCGACTCCGAGTACAGACGGAAAAAGGATTGAGAGCTCGTCTCTCGGATTTCCCTTACAGGAAGAAACGACCATCGAGTCAGGGAATTAGAACGGAGGGGTTTTCTCCGGTTCTTGTGCTTGTAAAAAGATTCTCCCTAATAAAGGGTTCTCTTTAAGGGGGGGACCAGCCCATCCTCTGGTCACAAATACTGTGTCGAACTTCTCCCTCAACTCTGTTTAGTTGAAAGATTATTTATTTTCATCTTGTTGATTATTCGTGTGCGCTCCTGTTTGTGACAGTGATATCAAAGCTCGGATTCCTCTCTTTCTCCGCAAAGAAGGACGATTCCGGGGAGGAAGGGTAAGAACCAAGCCATGGAAGAACCGCTGAAGACGAACTTCAGCAAGTGCGAGCCCAACTCGCGGAATTGCAACAACTCATTTCGTTGCCGGCTGTCCAAAAGGCTTTGGACGGAATCAAGAAGCCGCAAGAACGGATGTCGATGGACGTGAGGAAAATCCTGTTAATGGAAGTAACCCGCAGGTGGATGGTGCGGAAAGAGGTGCCGAAATGCACAAGGGATCTCCGGATCAGGACAAACGGCCTTCCAAGAGCAAGGGCCAGGAAAAAGAACTTTCTCTGCTTAACGAAATAAAGGATGTCTCTATCCCTTCTCCATCATACTCTCTTGAATATACTACTACATCTACTTCTCATACAATATCTAAATATTCTCCCAAGAAGAAAACTCCTACTACTTCCCTACATACTACTAAAGAGAAGCCCCAGTTCAAGAGGGATAACCGGAGACGTCACCGCAAGATGCGGATTTTCAAATCCGGTGACAAGGATGTGAAGTTTGATAACTACACAGGACATAGAGATATCTCCAAGGCACCGTCTTTCATCAGGCAGTTTGAAGTTGCTTTTGCCAACGGAAACTTCACTGAAAAACCCAAGTTGCGTCATGTTGGGATGCATCTCAAGGAGACTGCAAGCAACTGGTGGCTAGCCAAAATTCTGGCAGATACTCAAGCCAGAACCTGGGCTCAATTCAAAGCTGAATTCTATGAACAATTTCTTCCACCCGATTTCGAGAAGGACATTCGGAAGGAATGGGACTGGCTTGCCCAGAAGGAACAAGAGAAAGTCATGGCTTATGTTGACAAGTTTTGGTCGGTTCTTCTAAAAGTTACGCCTTTTATGAAGATTTCCAACGAGGAAAAGATGCGAAAGTTTGAAGCAGGTCTTCAACAACCGCTTCGGAAGAGCATGAAGGTGTACCCACATGACACCCTTCAACGGATGATGGAGTCGGCAATCATTGCCGAGGATTTACATTCCACTAATACCCCGAGACGGATGGAACATAGCACATACCGTGCAAGGCAAAGAGCAGTCTGTGATGACCATGGCAACCAAGGCAAAAAGCGTTCCCCAAAGGACCCGGATGAGCCTAAGAAGCTAGAGGATACCGGAAAACGGCTTAAGTATCTCACACCGAACCAAGTACAAACCTTCAAAGAACAAGAAGGTGCTTCTATGTGGTGAAAAAGGACATATAAAGCTCAACTGCTCTGTTCGGCAGCAACGGCAAGAACAAGCATCTTCGAAGAAGAAACAATCGAAGAAGGAACCCGCTCCTCTGAGCTTGAATTCCATTCCTGATGTGCAAGAGAATACAGAAACCGAGAAAGGGAAGCGCCAGCTCCTTAAAGGCTCCTTAAAGGCTGGGGATCTATGGATAACCAGCGGGTGTTGATCCTCTACGACCCTGGATCGACGAACAACTTCATCTCACTGGAAACTGTAGAATGCCTGGGCCTTACACCAGCTCAGCTTGGAACTCCGGTCACTTCCAGATCAGCATTTGAGGGGTTGACCACCAATGCAACTCCCGTGCAAGGACAACTCAATCTCCGGATTGGTGAATACAAGGATCGCGAATTCTTTTTGATGGCACCTTTCGTGGGATGTGATATCATCTTGGGTATGCCATGGCATTACCATATGCAACCGGTCCCAGGTTATGTAGAAAAGACCCTCGCTTTTGAGCATGAAGGCAAGAACATCAAATTTTTTGCTGATGCAGGGGATTGGCTATTCCCTATTGTAAGCCATATCTCTGGCAAGAAGGAAATGCGTTTCTGCTTACTTGATTTTTGCACGTGAAAGAGATAAAACTAATGAGGGTTCGCTCTCTAGTTTGGAAATTAAACGTTTTCAATTTCTTGAAAAGTATAAAGATTGTTTCACAAATACTCTCAAGAATCGCTTTCCGATACCCCGGATTGATGATATTCTCAATAAGTTGCAGGGAGCAAGCATCTTTAGTCGCATTGACTTAAAAGCGGGTATCATCAGATACGCATAGCCCCTGAAGATGTCCATAAGACTGCCTTTTGCACAACTTTTGGACTTTATGAATTTTTTGGTAATGCCGTTTTGCTTGACCAATGCTCCTGCCACATTCAATCGAATGACGGATCGGATTTTCAGCCCACACCGAGCTTTCACAGGAGTGTTCTTTGATGACATACTCGTCTTGTCAAAGACCGAGGAGGAACATCGGAAGCACTTGGATATAGTGTTTCAGGAATTGCGAAAGCATGAGTTTCATGTGAATGCAAAGAAGAGTGAGTTCTTCCTCATTGAGATACGCTATCTTGGCCATATAGTCTCACACAACCAAGTGAAAACGGATCCCGCAAAGATCCAAGTCGTGCAAGATTGGCCAACCCCCACTACGGTACATGATGTACAAAGTTTTCTAGGATTGTGTTCTTACTATCGGAGGTTTATCCGAGCCTGTGCTCAAGTAGCAGGACCACTTCATGACCTAACAAGGAAAAAGATCCCTTTCAGGTGGGGATCGAGACAACAAAGTGCCTTTGGTAGGCTAAAATACCTATTAAGCCATGGACCTATTTTGATAGTGCTATACTTAAGGAAACCATTCGAGATTCACTGCGATGCTTCAGGTGATTGCATCGGTGCAATGCTTAACCAAGAAGCCCATGCAGTGGCTTATGAAAGTAGACGACTTAAGGATGCAGAATTGCATGCCTCAATCTACGAGAAGGACCTTATGGCTGTGATCCACGCCTTGTCTACCTGGAAGCATTATCTTCTAGGAGCAGATTTTGTGATCAAAACCGATCATCAGAGTTTTCTTACGAAACGGAAATTATCTGAGAAGCAAATGAGACGGGCCAACTTTTTGTCCATGTTTCACTTCCAGATCCTCCATACGGTTGGGAGTAAGAATGTGGCTGCAGACGCATTGTCTAGACGGCCTAGGGTGAACGCAGTTACTTTTGTGTATCACCAAGAATTGGAATCACTTCCAGAGTTGTATCCGAATGACCCAGACTTCTCCTCCACTTGGAATAAGTTACAGAACGGAGAGGATGAATATCCCTATTCTATTAAGGATGGTTACCTCTATCACCACCAAGCAATTTGCGTGGTAGAACCATTGAGAAAGAAAATTATGGAAGAAGCACATGCTTGACCATATGCGGGTCATCGGGGAATTCTCCCTACGACCTTAGCATTGGAAAGATATTTCTTTTGGCCAAGCCTTAAAGCAGACATTGATCAATATGTCAGGGAATGCTTGGTTTGCCAAAAAGTAAAGTGTGATTGGCATAAGACGCCTGGGTTACTCCAACCTTTACCTATGCCTGATCAACCCTGGGAGAGTATTGCCATGGATTTTATTATGGATCTCCCAAAGACTCAAACTGGAAATGATGCGATATGGACTATCGTGGACAGATTTAGCAAACAAGCTCACTTTATTCCAATTAAGAAAACAATCAAAGCAGACCATATGGCTAGAATTTTTCTAGCACAGATCTTTAAGCATCATGGGCTGCCCAAGTCTATTGTGAGTGATCGAGATCCTTGCATGATAGGCAACTTTTGGCATGCCTTGTTTGATAACCTTGGCACAAAGTTGAATTTTTCTTTTGCATATCATGCTCAAACGGATGGGCAGAGTGAGATCACTAATTCCATAGTATTGGATATGTTGAAATCTTATGTGTCAAAAAGACAGTCTGATTGGGAGAAGTATTTGCCCCTTGTTGAGTACTACCGTGCATTCGTCTACGGGGAAAGCACCTTTTGAGATTCTCTATGGTAAGCCTTTGCTTCCACCGATCCTTGTCACTAAGGATAAGATTTTCGCAGTAGATGAGTTTGTCCGGATTTGGACACAGCCTATGGACAAGTTAAGAGAGAAATTTTGCGCTCTCAGGAAAAACATAAGAAAGCTGCAGACAAGCACATAAGGAATTTGGACTTAACAGTTGGTCAATTAGTCTTACTCAAGTTTGAGAAGGCAAGACTTAAGAAACAAGCGACTCATAAAGTGAAAGTGGTAAAACTTTCTAATCGCTATTATGGGCCGTTTAAGATAATTGACCAAGTGAACAATGTGACGTTCCGATTATACTTACCATCTAATTGGAAGATCCACAATGCTTGCCATGTTAGTTTACTCCGGCCATATGTGGGACTGCCTCCAAGTCAGCCTATTGCTGAGCAACCTCCTGAGGTTGAGGAAACGGAAGAAATACTCCAACCGGAACAGATCATTCATCATCAGGAGCGGCCACTTAAGTCCGGGAAGATTACAGTAGTTTTTGGTAAAGTTTAAGAATTATTCTACTCTAGATGCGCAGTGGATGACCGAGCAGGAATTAGCATCCTATCCCGAGATTCTGGAAGGATATGTACAAGCACTATAGTTGAGGACAACTGTTTAGAAGCCAGAGGGATGTTGTTAAATGGACTATTTTCTTATTTTCTAGAGTAATTTCTTTTTATTGAAATTAGGATATTTAAAGATGTTCACTTGAACCGTAAGGTTGGGAACTGTAGATCTACTGGAATTATTAAAAGCCATCAGGAACAGAAAACTTTGATGTGTCATATGATGGGTGACATTAAGCATCGCGAAGGGGTTTTACCGCTAGTTTGTAGGAGAGACCGGGAAACGAGTATTCTTGATTCGTCATGTGATGGGGTGACGGGAGCATCGGAAAGGGAATATCTCGTTGGTTTGGTAGGAAATCAGAACTGGAAAGAGGAATACGCGTAAAGACGCAAGTACAAGAATAAAGATGGGTTCTAAGAAGCTTTTTTTAAAAGGCGGAATATTTTAACAAGTTTTCCGGAAAGAGCAGACGCTTTCTCGCGAGGAATCTATGTCTGCATTGCATTTGTGCATGTGGTTGCATCCAGGGACGTCTGGGAAGTGCTGTGAAAGGCATTGTTTGTAACTTATAAGGTTTTATTGAGTTTTTTTTTTCCAAAAAAAGATCCTTCTATTAGTTAATAAAACTGCCCATAGGGCTACAACCACCTCTTCAAGAGAGGGCTACAACAACCATGAAGGGGAGACTCTCCCAATGCAAAAACAGCATATGTACAATGAGGCTAAATCAAGAAATGGGAGGAGGGAAAAGCCACACAGGTGGATGGTAGTGCCATCTGAGTACACCCTGGACCATGGTGAAAAAAGGCCCAGGACGCCAGAGTCGAAGGAAGGCCTCTCTACCCTCCCGCATGCGGTCGGAGCTCCCTGGAGTCTCTCGAGATGTCCTCTGAGAGTGTGGATTAGCTCTAGCCAAAGATCGCGAACAGTCTTTGCTGGTGGTACAGGGCGAGCCTCAAAGATGCGGAAACAGCGGGCCCGCGAGATGAACCAGAGTGTCAGGCGAGTGATGAGCTCCCAACACTCCTCTCTCTCACTGCACCACTCCCGTGGAGTAAGCTCTGTGGCAGGCTGGAGTGTAGGTCGCCCCCCCTGCATCACTATCATCTTGCTGGTGGAAGATAGGTCAAACTGAAGTGCCGGGCCCGTGAGAGTGAACCAAGCTGCTGCCCCCCAAGTGTACTGCTGAGCCGTGGAAAGAGCAGGCATCAGCCGAAGAACACGAAACCACACCTGCTGTGCCAAAGGATAGTCCCAAAGACAATGACGCTGACTCTCCACAAGGTGGTCACAAGCTGCACATGCGGCCGAGAGACCACTATACACCAGCCAACTCCCAACTATTGTAGCTCTGTGGGCAACCAGCCACTGAAACAAAGTGACTGGCCTCGGCTGTCTAAAGTCTCACAACCTCTCCCAAAAAGCTGCCAAGAACTCAACTGTGAGACCCTCCTCCTACCAATGAGGTGCTGCAGTAGGGCGAGCCTCTCTTTGTGCTGCCAGTATGTGACGTCCCAGTCAAACAGTGTACTGAAAGAAAGGGACACCTCAGTGGTCTGCAGAAGAGAAAGGGTCCCTCCAGAGCCACTCTCTAGGGTCCCACTGTACTTGTGCCAGTGGACAAGACTCCCACATCCACAGCCTCCAATGTCCAGTCTCAAGAGCTGCTGGGTGAGAATCGATGACACAAGTCCTCCCACAGATGTGCACCACTTGGATCCTTTGAAAACAGCACTCTGCTACCTGCGGGGCCTCTACTGCAACTCGCTGTAAGCGTCCCTCACCCTCTAGCTCGAAAAACAGGGAGGGAACAATCTCTGAGCAAGCCCGAACAAAGATGAGAACCTCCAGTCGCATGAAGGTTCCCATCCATCAGGGCGCTGCTGACTCGAGAGGCGTGAGACACTTAGCTGGTACTGCCTCTGAGATGTCCTGGCACATGCTCTGCACCCCTCTCATGCCCTATAGTAGCTGAAAGCCCTGTAGATCCTCTGACAAGCCTAAAAACTGTAACCAGTCACCTAAAGAGTGTGCTGGACCCGCTGCCATGGAACCCCAGGAAACATGAGGCGAACTACCAACCAAGTGACCTCTCTGAGTGCTAACCATGGGGTTCCAAACAAGTGGTTGTCGCAGGCGCTCCTCCGTGCAAGTAGGTTGATGCTGCTCGAGGCCTCGTCGCAAGTGCTCCCAAGATCGAAGCAACCCCACAGCGAAGCGATCCTCCAGTGTCCTGCTCAAACCAACCTACTGATCTTTGTGAAGATCCATTTGGTCGAAGGTTGCCAGGGGCCTCTTGCCTGAGGCACCCTAGCACGAAGCCGCTGTAACAAGAACTCCTTCCAGGGCTCCTCACATGGAAGAAGACCTCGGAAGATGAACTTCCCAAGAAGGGCTCTGCTCTGCTGTGCTGGGTCAATGATCTCAAGCCCTCCCTATGAACAAGGAAGAATGATGACCTGCCAAGCCACTTTGGCTCGGGCAGTCAGAGTGTCAGCTCTACCTGGATGATACAAGAACTGGAGAAGATCCAACAAGAAGTGATGTACCACATAGTAGCCAATAGCACCTGGTTGGCCTCTACAACTCTGCCAGCCAAAGAAAGTCGTGCGGAGCTCCAATGCAACAACTTCCTCCTGATGAACAGGAGGAGGGGAGCAATCTGCTGCTCGGGAGACAAGTCCAAACAAACCTGACAGCCCAAGTACCGAACTGCAGTCCCTGGGGAAATCCACCCGAAACCCTCACCTGGCATCCAGTTGAGCACAGGAGCACTACCAACCGAGAAAGCCACTGTCTTTCTCCAGTTGATCAGTGCGCCAGATGCACAACAGAAGGTCTCAAGAGCCTGCTCACACATGTGAAGGTTGGCCTCCTGGCCATCCAAGTACAAGGCTGAGTCGTCAGCAAACTCAGCGTCCAGTAGCTCATCTCCCTGAATAGAGAGTGCTAAGCCCCGTTGACCAACCTGCTGCGACACCAAAAACCTGCTCATCGCCTCAACATAGAACAGAATGAGGGAGGGGACAAGAGGACAGCCCTGTCTGACCGAACGTGTGAGCATGAAACGATCACCTCTACCTCCTGACAAAAGTACTCGACTGCGTGCCTGTCTGTACAAAGCTGACATCCCTCTGATCCAAGTAACTAAGAAGCCAATCCTACGTAGAGTGCCCTCTAGAAAGTCCTAGTCAACTCTGTCTCACCACGGAGCCACGTTAGGACAGAAGCCTCCCAAAAAGTAAAGATGTTGTCAAGGATACTCTGCTCCTTAACAAAACCTGTCTGAGTCCCATGTATAAGGCTCTCTAGAAGTGGCTGGATCCTCAAACTCAAAGCCTTGGCAAGAATTTTATAGGCAGAGTTGAGGATGGGGATGGACATCCAAGGAGCCAGCCTCCTTGGGAATGAGGTAGATCAGACTCTCACTCATGCTGTCAGGCATCTCTCTTGTGTGCAAGATGTACTGAAAATCACTACAGAGATCTGGGCCAAGCAAGTCCTAGTACTCCAAGAAAAAACTGGGAGTCAATCCATTCTCACCTGGACACCTACCACGGGGGAGTGCACTAAGAGCCGTGTGCAGCTCCTCAAGCTGAAGTGGTAGCTCAAGCCTCTGACGCATCTCCTCAGTCACAAGGCAAGGCATCTGTGCCCACACCTGCTCCCTGCATGCATCCTGACGCTCTGATTGAGGCTTGCAGACAGTAACTCACGGTAAAAGTCAGTAGCAACTGCACGCATGTCCTCTGGCTTAGAAGCAACTGACCCGTTGGGCCTCCTCAACTGACTGACCTTGGCATGCATATGACGAGGTTCCACTGCCTCGAAGAAAGCACCAGTCACTCTGTCACCCACTTGTGTCCACTAAGATGCCTGTCGGTGGAAAGCAAACTCATGGCGCCGCTCCTTTGTGCTAACAAGCTCCTGGCGAGCTTGCTGTAGCTGCTTCTTCAACCAGGGATTGTCTGGATGCTGCTCCTGCATGTTCTGCAAAGAAGCAACGCCCCGTCTGAGACGCTGCTCCTCCTCTCTCGCTGCAGCCAGGCGAGCCAAAGACTCCTGGAGAAAGAAACGACTAATCTGAGTTAGTCCTGAGGCCACTCTGTTAGCAGGAGAATCTTGCATGTCCAAGCTCTATGTCTAGAGAGCCTCTACTCGCTCTCTGAGTGCAGAGTCGAGCAAGACCCTCTCTGGGATGCGAAGCATTGTGCTCCCCATCCTCTGCCCGTCTGCCACTATGAGGATCACTGGTGCATGGTCCGAGAAGGAAGTCCCTGCCAGAATGCCAACTGTCCCACCCAAGTCACTGAAATGGTCGCTAGTGTAGAAGCGATCTATCCGCGATAGATTCACTCCTCCCACTCTGCGGTCCACCCGAACGAGAGAAGGCCAGGCTGTCTGAGGGCCTCACAAAACTAGAGTGCTGCCACACATCCGAGACCCTCAGAGTCATACAAAACCTCTCCCAAGCTACCAACTCAACTCCATGCACAGTAGCATGTCTACCACCGATCCTGTCAGAAGGGTCCTCCAACATGTTGAAGTCACCCCCTATGCACCAGTGTTATGTATGCGGCAGAGACTCAACAATCTGTGACCAAAACTTTGCTCGTGCACTCGCCACATTGAATGTATAGACATTCAGGAAGCCCACAAGGCAACCCTGAACCTGCATAGTGATCCACTGAGCCCTGCCTGGCACAATAATCCCTCTGCCCACAATGGCCCGCTGCAAAGAATCCGCAATAGTCATACATACCCCTCCCTGGATGCCTCGAGGTCCAAATGCAGCTGACCAAAAAGTATCATATCGTCCACGCAAGAGTTGACTAGAACGTCTAATGCGTCTCTCACACAGATGATGCAGATGATGCTCCTGTAGCATAAGGAGATCTATCTCTCCTCCCACAAGGCAGCGCTGAAGCTCCTGACGCAGTCGGCCCCGCTGACGCTGAAACTGGGGCCCATCAAGTCCCTGCACGTTCCATGAGACGATCCTCATGGGGAGCAAGAGAGAACAGATGCTGCCGCAACAGCTAAATGTGCTATCTTCGAGGCTGGCTTGGATGGGGAGTAATCCGCATCTGAGCGTCCTCTAGATAGGCGTGACTGCTATGAGTGCCTGGCCCAAGCCTGCCCAAGTAGAGCGAGCCGTACGTAAAGCAACCTCCTCTGTCCAAGAGTCCTCATGAATGTGTACATAGCATGGCAAGCACTGCGTATCGGCAAAGAAGTGAACCACAATATGTGTACATCCTGCTTTATCTGGAGGGGTCCTGCAAACTTGGCCAATGGACACAAAGTCTGAAGCATGTCTGGAACTCCTAGGTCTCCCATGTGGTGAGAGAACTCTAGGACCTGTGTATGCAACCACTCCAACACTGAGTCGAGAGTCCACTCAGTCCGGTCCCTGCCGCAAAGGGGAAAAGAGAAGCCAACCGCTGAGTCCAAGGCCTCTATCCCCCTAGCTGCAAGGAACAAAACATGGACCCTGAAAGGCTGCCTCGTGGTCTGCTGAGGAGTCGCCGAGAAAATGTGGAAAGTCGTAGTCAAAGAAGTCCTATCGGCGCCGAATATCGAAGCTCGTCAGACCACGAGGGACTGCTGCAAAGGGAGACGTCTCTACCTGTAGAGGGGGTCGCAAGAAAGGCTGTGCCTCTCTCCAAACGACTTGTGGCAAAGGCGCTACCAAGAGATCTCCTAGCAGCCGGAGATGGTCCTGTCCCCTGGGTTGACTGTGGAATTGGAGCGGGAGGGGGGGGTGTAGGAGTAGGGGGGAGCGGCAGAGGTAGAGGGGCGGGGGGAAGAGGCGGCGGGAGCAGGAGGCGGGAGGGAGGATGATGAGGAGGGGGGAAACTCTGGGGGGGGGGGAGGGGCTGTCTAGGGTGAAGCTGAGGTGGGGGCTAGAGCAGGGACCTCATCCTGCTCAAGAGGACCGAAACGGTGCCCAGTGGGAACCACTGCTGTTGCGCAGGCGCCTGAGGACCACCCTGAGTGCCAGGCTATCGCTTGGCCCCTGCTGTCGTCGGCCACGGACCTGCTGCCATCCCTCCTCCGTTGGAGCCCCACAACCGGCTATGCTGCTGGAGCCCCATCATATGACCTAACTGCCTATGCCACAAAGCAATAGTTGGCAGCTCGTTTACAGAAAGAACACTGTTCTTGTCAGATACATAAAGAGGATAAAGTGTACCAACTTTAGAACCATGGGCTAAAATAAGATGACCTTTCGCAATACGCCAAGACTGCTGATGAAAAGTGACTTTGTAACCCAAGTCATCAAGACGTCCAACCGAAATCAAATTTCATGTCAAAGCTGGAACATGACGCACATTATGTATGGTAAACCTCACCCCATTTGCCATAACCATAGCAATATCACCTATGCCCACAATGTCACAAGAGTAGCTGTCACCTAGCGTAACATTGCCAATGGTTTCCTTATATGTAGTAAACCAATGCCTATGAGGTGTGACATGCAATGAAGTGCCCGAATCAAGAATCCATGTATGGGACACTTCACCACTAACAAGTAGCTGTGCTGGCATAGAACTCTGCAAAGATAGAGTTTCTTGTGCATCATAAAATACATCATTATTTTCGGTCAACATATTGATGTCTTGTGCATCAGAATCATCTTGCACTATGTTCAGTTCTTCAATCTTAACCAAACTCTTTGGTTTCTCCTCTTTATCATCATTGTCTTTGCCTTTGCCTTTACCTTTGTCACGCTTCCAAGCATAACAATCCTTCTTTATGTGACCAAACTTATCACAATAATGGCATTGAACATTGCGACGACCAGGAGACTTTGATCTACCCTTTGAAGCATCTTTATTGCCCTCTTTCTTGGATTTACGATTCCAAGAACGACCTTTACGCTGTTTTCCATCCTTTTGCACATAATGAGCTTCGCCATGATGCGAGCTATCCATAGCCTTGCGGCGCATTTCCTCTGACAAAAGAGAACTAGTGACATCAATGTACACTAGCGTACCATTAGGAGCAGAGTTATTGACAACTGTGCAAAAGATATCCCATGAGGGTGGCAACAAACAAAGTAAGAAGATTGCTTTCATCTCGTCATCAATATTGATCCATTGTGCACGAATCTGGGCAAATAGAGAATCAAAGTCAATTATATGACTAGCAACACTCGTTGACTCCTTCATGCGAAGGTTAAACAGTTTTCGCATCATGAAAACCTTATTACTTGCCGTATCCTTCTTATAAGTGTTGCATAACTTTTGCCATAAAGCATAGGCAGATTCACATTCTAGCACTGAAAAGTACACTGACTCAGCAAGGTGCAATCTAATAGTAGATTTGCATAGCTCATGAAGCTCCTCCCACTGAAACTGAGTCAAATTCATCTCTTCAGTCCGTGTCGCATAAATAATAGGAAATTTTTGTTTCTTTTGGACAAGCACATCTTGCATCTGATTCTTCCAAAGCTAAAAATTAGTGCCATCAAACTTCTTTATGTTATAAATGTCACGGTCTTTGCTAGTAGACATGGTGACAAAACTACCAAAAGATTCTGGGAAAATTTCGGCAGAGTCTCCTTTGTATTTGGGACTATGTCAACCAAAATACGAGACAAAATGACCAAGTATGTCACTCACAAAGCATAGAAGAGAGCAATGCCTCTCAAAAGCACACTGTATAGAGACCAACTGAGGTGCATAAACAGTCAAATTGACCATAGACCGCTAACTCGACGTCAAAAGCACCTATACCACTCTATACATATCCTATGGCGAGGCCTCGTAAGGGATGCTCCAGCTACCTGTATCACCGAAGGTATCTCCACATTTGAGAATACCCGAGTTCAATGAAAACCTCACGCTATCGACCCTCAACAACGTAGGTTATGCAGCAAAAAACGTATAGCCAAGTCTCAGAAATGGCTATCTTCCGGACCAAGTCTCAGAAATGGCCAGGACTGTCGTACTAGCCAAAAGATGGCTCCACAAAAGCGTACAATGGCAGTATCCACAAAGACGTACAAGTCTATCAAGACGCTCAAACACGCGTCAAAAGCATGTGCCTGCAACTAAACATCCCTGTGGGGAGTCAATTTGCTCTCAAAAGAGCTCAAACACTGTCAAAAGTGTCAACATATGCATGTACGCATAAACAACTGCTCCCACTGGAACCATAATATCGCAAGCACTGAAACCTTTAGCCTGTACCTGTACCTGTAGTCGAAGAAGACAATGTTGTCAAGCTCCCACTCTATGTGTGTGTATGAGGCCACTCCGAAAGAGGCTACACACTCCTGAAAGAGGCTACACACTCCTGAATGAGCCGTGGTCTCTCGTAGATGGAAGAGACTGCAACAATGGTACCTGTAACTGGCTATGGAAGCACTGCAGCACAAACTACCACAAGAGGGCTGAAAATTTCAGCTCTTGAACCGTAGCTTGAATGGGGTTTCTGATGGCTCGAATGGCTCCGAAAGAGGGGGTAAAACTGTAGGACACCTGCTGGGAATGCTCTCAGGAAGCTGAACTTGCCAACGGCGAAATCGGAATCCTGTTTGCACTCTTGAAAGTGCGCGTGTGCGGAAACGATTTCGGGAATGAAACCGCTCTAATACCAGATGATGGGAGGAACTCGGAGCACAATGGAAGAAGAATACGCACGCACACACTCACACACACACCACCATAGCCACACACAGGTTGAAGGGGGAGAGCCAACGTATTGTATGCCCCTTTCTTTCTTCTCTTATCTTATGCATTAAGGCACAATACACATTGTACTTAGTGTTAGTGGCTTACACAAGTGTATAGCTGTACACTTAGGGTTAGCGGCAGTTAGTGATGGGCGGTCGGCCACATGGCCATTAAACCTAACATTGTTGTCCCATGTTTGTGTGTGTTTGCAGGTACTGCATCGCGAAGGAGAAGCAGGAAGGCTTTGGCCTACGCTTGGGAATTCTGGGAATGGTATTCGGAAATTGTCTACGGACTCTCGACTCCGAGTATAGACGGAAAAAGGATTAAGAGCTCGTCTCTCGGATTTCCCTTACGGGAAGGAACGACCATCGAGTCAGGGAATTAGAACGAAGGGGTTTTCTCTGGTTCTTGTGCTTGTAAAAAGATTCTCCCTACTAAAGGATTCTCTCTAAGGGGGGGGGGACCAACCCATCTTCTAGTCCCAAATACTGTGTCGAACTTCTCCCTCAACTCTATTTAGTTGAAAGATTATTTATTTTCATCTTGTTGATTATTCGTGTGCGCTCCCGTTTGTGACAAGCCCCTTGGCTATCTGAGCAGTTCAAGCCCACTTTTGACAGTGGAGGCATGGTTTTGATCCAACTACAGATGTTCTGGTAGAGGAGGCAGACCTTCCTATCTCCTTCTGCTTTCCTGGTTTGAGGAGGAAGTACCTATCACTCTTGTCCAGGATAGGCTCAGAGATTGGGACTGTCCTGGAGACACCTCGCACGGCGGCCTCTGTAGCTGCCAAGGTGGCCGGCATCCCCTCAGCACGTGTTCTAGTTCGGGACACCCACACTCTCCCGAAGGTCATCCTACTTCCTCAGGTGAGTGGGGGTTGGTTCTGACAGAGCGTGGAGTATTTGGCCCTCCTGAATCAGTGTTTCATTTGTCGACAGATGGGCCATCTTGCGAAGGCCTGTCCACGGAGGAGACCCCGACCTACACCACAGGCCCAACTCAAGCCTTCAAGGGCTGGCCCAGCAACAACAGACAGAGTCACAGAGTACGCAGGTAGAGCCGCCCTCCGAGCCTGGGGCTCAAGCAGAGGAGGGTTGGCAGTAGGTTCGTGGTCGATGTCGACAGGGGCCACCGCGCCAGCCTGGCACTCAGAGTAGTCCCCAGGCTCTTATCCAGCAGTAGTGGGTTCCCACAAGGAACCGATTCGACCCTCTTTAGCAAGACGAGGTCCCTGCTCCAGCCTCCATCTCAGCCTCACCCTTGATAGCCCCTCCTCCCCCCGAGTTCCCCTCTTCCGCCCCTCCCCCTCCACCTTCTCCCTCTGCCTCTCCATCTCGCTCTCCTCCCTCTGCCGCTCCTCCTCTCCCCCTTCTCCCTTGAGCCCCCCTCCTCCCTCATCTCCTTCCGCTCCATGTCACAAACTGGTGACGTGGGTGCCTTGTACACACATAGATACCCTCCCTTGGCTGGCTGAAATGCTGACCCCGCTTCAAATACTGACACATGGCAGAGCGTACGGACACCCGCAGATTGTGGCGCAAAACGCGGGATGGTGTGGCAGCAGTTGTACGGATTTTTCCTACGCAAAAAGGGGTTGCTTTTTCTACGTGAATGAAGTTGGAAATCCTACGCAAATTCTTGCTTTATTTTTCCACGCAAGCTTGAGAGAGAGAAAGGGCTTTATTTGGCAAGCTTATTTTTGGGGCCGTTTTTTATGGGCAGGTTTTGAGGCTCTGCTTTTGGCACCCCTTGTAACTCTTTATAAGTGTGGTTTGGGCTCCCACTTCTCAAAGCATCTGGACGTAGAGTCTGAGAGTGAGAACCACTCCCTTGTACTTTGGCAACAGATTTAATATAAAAGAAATACCGAAAGGGGCGCCAGTCTTTGGGGCCAATATCTCTTGGCACGGAACTCCGCCGGGCCGGTGTCGAATCAAATTGTGAACTGTTTTGAAGTGAATTCCTGTCGTCCCACGGTAGATTCTTGACTTGGAGTGTCCAAGTCTGTTACAGTGGTATCAGAGCATAGAAAGAGTCTTCTTCTACGGAGGATCCGATCCTTTTTACAGCGCACGCAGGGTTTGGGAAAGAATCCCCGTGTCTCGACCCCGGACTTATTAGCCTTTCCCACCCTTCATACATCGCGCATCGGGCGCGCTGCTGTCTTCATCGCTCTGTCTTACAAGGCATAAAGCCATTAAAAATTCCAGATTACACATGGGTTGTGGTGAAGAATCTGACAGTGATGACACTTTCTCAATGGTAAGGCAAAGAAAAGTTGAAGATCCAGCGCGGGAACTAAAGAAAAGAATGAAGATTTGGGCAAATGTTTTTTTGAACAGGTTTTGCCAGAAAAGGAGTACAAACGTCAACTGCAGATTGACATATATCTGAATAGATTAATTAAGTCTCCAGGAACCCGAGATTGGAAATACACCTGAAGAATTACCCGATTGATACGATTTACTCGAGATGACGTGTGGCCATTTCTTTTACTCTCAAGAAGGGAGTAAAGCCGAAAAGACAAATGAGTGTAGAAAAGTAGATGTTGTACTCGTAGAAAGACATGGACAAGCAAAGCTTCAGAAAGGGCAAGAAAAAGGCAAAGAAGCCTAGATTTTGCCTAGTTTTTGACAGCTCTACCGAGGAATCATCCTCAGATACTTCGGACCCCGACGATCACATGTTTTATGCAAAGAAGAAACATTTTTTTTAAAGCCAACCAATATGACTTCCTCGAAGATAAAAGCAAGAAGGTCATAGAATTTAAAGAAGGTGGACAATCGATTTGAATCCTTTTCTAGGTTCCGTGATGCTCGAACATGGTGGTTCACTCTTCTACTGAGAAAGGAAGCTCCGGTTAAATGGTTGGCTTTTTAATTTCTTCTTGGCTAACTCGGGAATACGAACGAGATATACGAACTGCTTGGAATCATCTTCGGATGACCAAGGAAGATTCTTTGGACGCTTATTACGAGAGATTTTGGAACTCTTTTCTCCCAGCCTCTTCATTTATAAAGGTTTGTTTAAGGAACAGATTGAGCGGTCTTGCTACGGACTTCCTACAGAGATCCGAGACTACTGCTTGGAATAGAAGTTGAATTCTATTGAAGAATTGATGGGTCATGTGAAACGGGGTTTTTGCGATACATTTGAGAAATTTGACTTACCCCATTGATGAGATCTTGACTCAGAGAACCCAACAGACCTCTTGCAATAAAAGTAGAAAGAGAAAGAGTTCCCAGAACAACGAAAAGAATGATACATGTCCCCGACAGATTCTTAGAGAAAGGGTTATCTATCTCAAAGAGGGGAAGTGTTTTGGATGCGGGGAACATGGGAACATCTCCGCAAAGTGCCCCAAAAAGGCACAGCAAGAACAGATTGCTGTAGCAGGCTACAGTGTCACTTTCAGAGGACACAGTTAGTACAATTGGTCTAGGCTGTTTCACACTGGACGGACCCTCTGGGTTGGGAGTGACACGTGGCAGTGGTGGCAGGGTACCGACGGTGGTCTAGTGGACATCGTGGTCAGGTCACCACATGGCTGACATTTATGAGCCGTTGGTGGCCATTTATGGTGTTACATATGAGTAGTAGCGGTTCGTCATCGGCAGGATGGGCTTCACCTTTGGTCCAACATCGTCTAGGTAGCAAGTCTTACACAGAGCACTGCTTCACCATCCCTGCACATCTGAGCCTCGACACCCCCATTTGTACATGTGAGTCCTGGGCTGGAGCTGAGTGTGCTGCCACGCCAGAGTCTGTACATGGTTCTTTGAGCTAGTCGAGTCCACATGTTCTGGTCCACTGTTGTGTCTTTGTTGTTATCCATTGTTTTTGTGTTTCATTCTGTTTGAGAGAGTTTCCATTTGTTTGAGTGAGATTGTCACGCACATTGCACTGAGGGGCACCCACACTGTAGAGAGCACGACACATTATCCGCGCTGCAGGTGCTCTCATTTTGGCGATCACGGTGGGACCTCAACTGAAGTCTCACTCTGTTGAGTAGCTGGTTTCTTCGCTTCGCTTGTGCAGCCCGTTGGTCTGGTCGAGTTTCACCCTTGACAGCTTTCGCCTTGCTGGTCTGGTCCTCTCTCGCCCTGGCCCACCCAGTCCTCGTCTTGGTCTAGTCCTTCTCGTCCCTGGTCTAGTCCTTTCTCGTCCTGGTCCAGGCCAGGTGGTCTAGTCACTCGCCCTCGTCCTGGTCTAGTCCTTCTCGTCCCTGGGCTAGTCCTTCCTCGTCCTGGTCCAGGCCAGGTGTTCTAGTCACTCGCCCTGGTCTAGTAGAGTCTAGACCAATGTTCAGCCAAGTGAAGGTTGTCTTGCCCAAGTGAAGGTCTTCTTGCCCAAAGCTTGGTGGGGTTGGCGGTTACTGCATGACACATACAAGGAGGTCATTGGAGCGTCAAAGTGCACTACTGAGTCCTCTGAAGTACTACCACAGACGGCGTCAACCCTTGGTGCCCAGTAGAAGCATATTAACCCCATCACCCATACCTACTCATACGGCTACCTCCATTCCTTCGACCGGTTCTACATCAGGTCACCTTCTCCGGTAAGGCTCTCCCCCATTTTGTTACAGCAAGCTAGTGAGCAACAGACTCAAGAGCAAGAGGCCATGGAGGAGCTCACAAGTGTTCTGGCAAAGGTGAACATCATGTTCCCTACCTTTAAAGGTCTCTCTATAGACGATGCAGACGACCATGCTCGGAGGTTTGTCTCTCTTTGCAAAGGTCTTGGCCTCAACAGAGAAGACGCATACATGGTGCTCTTTCCGTCCACCTTGGATGGTCTTGCAGATAAATGGTACAATCAGTTTGCTGAAAACAACTTTACTGCTTGGACCATGTTAAGACAGCAGTTCTGTGAAGCTTTCCGACCAGGGGATTATTAAAAGAAGATTCTAGATGAGTTGGCCAACCTGTTGCTCTAGCCCAAGGAGACATTTGCAGAGCTCATGACCAGAACAAAGTCCCTGGTCGCCAAGCTGCCTCAGCAACCAGGGGAATTCATGGTGAAGAAGTGGGTAGAGAAGGCTCTGCCTAAGACTTCTCAACAAAAGCTCAGAGAAAGTCTCCATCCTGAAGCCAGTCTGGAGGACTTTGTTGCTACTGCTACTAGAATAGAGGGAGCAAGAAGGCAGTTCACTGACTGTCCTCAGTTAGATACTGCCCCTGTACTCGTGGACAGTCCATCAGACCCCTTGACTTCTTTACGCAGGGAACTGGAAGACCTAAAGTTGCAGCGAGCTCTTCAAGAGGAGAGGTCCTCCTCTCTTAGACAAGAGAAGCCTCCACATCACGAGGCATTGGAACAGATTAAGCGCGAGCTAGAAGAGCTCAAGTGTCAGCAAGAGACTAAAGCTACGGTTTGGTGTAGCTCATGCCGCTCTCCAGGGCACCCTTCACAAGAATGCCCCCTTCGGGTTTACTGCCACTTCTGTGAAAAATCTGAACATGAGGACAAGGATTGTTACTACCTTAAGGGATTGCGACAAATACAGCAAAGTCTTGGTCCTTCTCTTCAGCAAGGGCCAACACCTGCATCCAACATGGTTTCTCCCTGTGGCCATCCACACCATCTGCCACCTTTGCTGACAGCCCCTCCTATGCAAGGTATGCCAAGTACTTTTCCGTCTCAGAGCTTTTATCATACCCTTGCTCCCTCATCACCTCAAAGCTTCTATGCCTCCACCTCAAACTCAATGCACTAGGATCAAGGACCACCTCGCCCTTCGACTCGCCCTTTGAATCGGCCCATTTTGTGCTACAGAATAGCAGTGAGCACTGTTTCTCAGCTGCCCCCTTCTACCCGCGTGGTTACCCCTCAAAAAAAGCCGCCGCAGTTGGCAGACGAGCCATCAGGCGTCCTCACCCGGGCCCAGAGAGCCGCTCTCGGTTTTAGCATTCCAACAAGTTCAACTCCCCCACACAGTCTCACACCAGTGGATACCCTGCCTGCAGTTAACAAGCCATTCCCCACTGCCATGAAAGAATCCACATCTTTGCTCTCTGATATTGATGAAGCTTTCTTGGAAGCAGTTTCCGATCTACAAAAGATCAAGGTACCCGAGAAACAACTGGTAGAACAGGACAAGCTTACAGCAGAGTTAGTTTTGAAGAACACCTTCCAACAATTGTCCCTCTACGACATGCTGCGACTAGATGCAAAGTTTAGAAGTGACACCCTTGCTGTTATTCAATCACTTTATCCTGGAGCAAGTCCTAGTGGCGGGCACCTCCCAGTGCAACCATCAGAGTCCTACATGATATCCAATCCCGCTGCTCCACTCACTGATTATAGAAGCCCTCGCCTGACAGTGTCCGTTTTGGGTCGGCAATTCTTAGGAGTGATAGTGGATGGTGGATCTGGCATCAACCTGATGCCCGAGTTCACTATGTTAGCTATAGGTCTAAAGCCTACTCGCCCTGCTCCATTCACAATTATATTGGCCGACCAGCATACGGTCTACCCAGTGGGCATAGTGGACAATGTGCCTCTGCAGATACAAGACTTTACTTTTAACTTGGATTTTGTTGTGGTTCGTCTCCCCCAGATCGAGGGCGGATTTCCTTTGCTCATTGGAAGACCATGGCTGCGACACACTAAAGCACTTCATGATTGGGGAAACGACGCAATGTGGATACAAACTTCTGGCTCCCCGATGCAACCCATCCTCTTAGAAGGAGGTATGGATCCAGTGGTGCAGCAAGTTTCTTTGTCAATGGAAACCAACCCTGAACTAGAACAGCCTACTACACCTGATGGGTCTGACGAAGATCTGCTGGAGTGGTTGGAGGCTACCAAATCTATACCTTGTTATGGAGTCTCTATTCACTCTTTGCATAGATGTACACCTTCTTCCAAGGTTTTCACAGTAACTAAACCCAATGAGCCACCTGAGCCAGCTCAAAGGTTGACTGCCATAGAAGTTACCTCGGATGCACGCCTGGTGGAAGTCTTTGAATTTGGTGAGCCTATGGAGGATCATAGAAGCGGGCAGAAATCTCCTCCGAGAACACAGCTCCCTTCACAGAGCTTGTCTTGCCTAATGAATTCCATTCTCAGGATAGTTGTCTTGCTCATGGTGGCTGCGCTCAGTAGCATCTCCTCTTTCAACCAGTGGTACATGGACTTCATCTACAGCCCTAGTCCCCCTCACAACTCCTCGCCCTTGCCTTCCCCTACTCGCCCTCTCCCTACCCCCTCGCCCTCGCCCTCACCTACCCCTAGCCCTCTCCCTACCTTCCTCGCCCTCGCCCTCCCACTTACCTACCTACTCCCTCGCCCTTCCCCTCCCACCTACCTACCCCTCGCCCTAGCCCCCTACAGTGTGTCTAAACTCCACTTTTGGGCCTAGAACCTGCTTCAAGAAATATGTGCAGATGCAGTACCTAAGGGTTTTCTTTCACAGTTTTTTTAGTATTTCCTCTCACCGAGACGGTGAGCGGTCTTGTGGCGGGCAACTTGTAGCAGGCTACAGTGTCACTTTCAGAGGACACAGTTAGTACAATTGGTCTAGGCTGTTTCACACTGGACGGACCCTCTGGGCTGGGAGTGACACGTGGCAGTGGTGGTAGGGTACCGACGGTGGTCTAGTGGACATAGTGGCCAGGTCACCACATGGCTGACATTTATGAGCCGTTGGTGGCCCTTTATGGTGTTACATATGAGTAGTAGCGGTTGGTCATCGGCAGGATGGGCTTCACCTTTGGTCCAGCATCGTCTAGGTAGCGAGTCTTACACAGAGCACTGCTTCACCATCCCTGCACATCTGAGCCTCGACACCCCCATTTGTACCTGTGAGTCCTGGGCTGGAGCTGAGTGTGC
Source organism: Adiantum capillus-veneris (assembly GCF_014529385.1). NCBI lineage: Eukaryota > Viridiplantae > Streptophyta > Polypodiopsida > Polypodiales > Pteridaceae > Adiantum > Adiantum capillus-veneris. The sequence goes on along the minus strand of NC_140940.1, from coordinate 67,551,436 downwards.
TGCCACGCCAGAGTCTGTACATGGTTCTTTGAGCTAGTCGAGTCCACATGTTCTGGTCCACTGTTGTGTCTTTGTTGTTATCCATTGTTTCTATGTTTCATTCTGTTTGAGAGAGTTTCCATTTGTTTGAGTAAGATTGTCACGCACATTGCACTGAGGGGCACCCACACTGTAGAGAGCACGACACATTATCCGCGCTACAATTGCAGACAGGCCAGAGAGTTCTAGAGCAACAGAGGAATGTGGCATAAAAGGCAGATGAAAACAGAAGTGGTACCACATTGCGTGGGGCACCAACCAAATCAGTTGAATAAAAGTACAAAATTTGCCGCACCTAGGGCAAAGCGAAAGAACAGGAAGCCCTCATTTTTTTTTGATGGAGGAGCCAAGGCCAACTTCTTTTCACTTGAATTGGCGGCTCAATTTGGGATTACGCTCGACAGGCTGAGGCCATAGGCGGAGATAGTTCTAGCGGCACCCGGACGGGATGATGCCATTACACCGATCATTGGCAAACTTCATTTGCAATGTCAGGGGTGTTTAGGACACGAGGAATTCTACGTAATGCCCTTGGGAGGTTGTGACGTCCTCCTCGAAATCCCTTGGTACCATATGAACAATGCCGTGGTTGACTCTCGGGTTGAGAAAGGGACTTTGACAAATGAAGGGCACAGAGATTGTGAAATTCAGCTTCTTTCCTCGATTTTCTGGAGAGAATTGAATGATGATTGAAGGTCGAATATGTTTTGACATAGAAAAAGAACGCCAAGATTTTCTCCACACATGCTGATTGCTTTTCTGAGGGCCTGCCAGGCGAGTTGTCACCAGCTCGTCGTGAGGATCATACCATATTGATCGGATTCCTGGAAGTACACCACCGAACTGGCCACCTTACCGTGTGAGCTGACCCCAGAATGAAGAAATTATGAACCAAGGAAAAGACCTCTTGGAAAATGGGTCTTGTCCAGCCGTGTACTTCATCGTACTGCACTCTAGTGTTGTTGGTTTGGAAGAAAGACGGATCTTGGAGAATGTGCATCGATTATAGAGCTCTCAATAAAATCACCATCAAGAACAGATTTCCAATTCCTAGGATCGATGATATTCTTGACAGACTACAGGGATCCTCGTGTCTTAGCAGGATCGATTTGAAGAGCGGATATCATCAGATCCGAATCGCGCCGAGAGATGTCTACAAGAAAGCTTTTCGGACGACTTTTGGGTTATTTGAGTTTTTGGTGATGCCTTTTGGCCTAACCAATTCTCCCGCAACATTTAACTGGATGATGGACAAGATTTTTCGAGAGTACAGACTATTTGTTGGCACTTTCTTTGACGACATCATTGTCTTCTCCAAGGATGAGGCAGAACATAGAGCACATCTGCTACAGGTCTTTAGGCATTATGAGATCACAAGTTGGTGATATATACAAAGAAAAGTGAATTTTTCCTACCAACGTACACTTTTTGGGACACATTGTCTCAGCAGCTGGAGTGCAGATGGACCCGGTCAAGATAGAGACTATCCGTGATTGGCCCGACTTGAAGAATGTCCATGAAGTTAGAAGCTTCTTGGGCTTAGGTTCTTACTACCGGCGGTTTATTAGAAAGCTTGCAGAGGTTACTTCCCCTTTGCATATGTTGACACAGAAAGGAGTCCCTTTCTTGTGCAGATCCACAGAGGTGACTCCCTTTCAGACATTGAAAGAGAAATTGACTGCAGGACTAGTTTTGACTTTGCTGGACTTGCAGAAGTCATTTGAAGTATATTGTGATGCTTCTGGTCGTAATCTGGGTGCGGTCTTAATGCAAGAAGGCCATGTCATTGTGTAACCGGCCTACTCAATCCAAAAAGGGCGGTAGACTTTACTTCAAACCTTGATTTAGCTTTCACCCATTATTAGTCGTCTATTATACCTGCGTTATAGTGACACAAGAGAGGGGAATGGGATACAGATTCTAGAATGCACCTGTATGAGAAGACCGACACCAGATTGGCCCCTAACTTAGGCGCCCCTTTCAATATTTCTTTATTGTTTAAAAGAGGGAATATACGCTGTGGTTCTTTCCAAGCTGCCCCGCACAACCTTGGCTGAATTTTGACTGTTCTGGCTTGATTTCGGCAGCATAACTGTACTAGAACCCTTCACAGTCAGTATTCCCACGCATTGGCCGACTTTCCCGACGCATACGGGCACTTTGCAAAACATGGCGAGAATCTGCAGCACGCTGAATTCTCTGTTTTCAGCCCTGAAAATGCGCTAGATCACCTGTACAGCGGTCCCCTTGCATCCCCGAACCTCCTGGGGGTATTAGGGTCCGTTTAGGGCCAAAACCCTAAACCTTCAAAAATACACAGCAAGCTGTAATTTATTGTTTCGGGCTCCGTTTCGCATGCCGGTCGCATCCGTAGCAAGTCCTCGAGCTCCCGCACCTGTAGGGCTACTTGACCTTTGAATCGGACGAGGTTTCTGGCGTGAAACCTCTCCGAATTCACCTGTACCTGCGGGGGAATTAGCCGCTAGCTAATCCAGTACCTGTGCAAGAGGCTCTTGCCTCGGTAATCGCGCATGAACCCACACAACTGTACATTGGTCAAATGAAGAGCCCACTAGAGGGGCATAAGATACTGCCAAAGGGGAGAGAGAGGGCAGTGCGTAGCGTGCAGGGCATCACTCCTGGCACCGCACTGTGCATAAGAGGGAAAGCAAGCACTCCATAGCTCTTAACCTGTGACAAATCTGAAAATGAGGCTCTCCCCCTCCTAAATTCAGCGCCACTTCTTGTTGCATGAGGCAAGTGCACCAGAAGGTGCCACTTGGCACATTTACAAGCATTTTCCCATTTGGGGGTTGCCGCCTAAAAATCTCCCAACCGGTTGCCCAGTTGACTTCACGGCAGAGTAAGAAAATGTTCCCCTTGTCATTCCGGAGGTAATGACGCCAACACATTTTCAGGTCCCAAAATAGCAGTTCCCTAAATTTTAGGAGATGCTGCCATTGTATCTTTCTAGGTCATCCGACCCTCTTTGTACACTCCGGCCACATCCAGAACTGAAATGTAGCCTCTGTAGCAAAGGATTCCACTTTGGCTAGTCAATGACCCCACTTTGGCTAACCATAGTCTTTATCCAACCTTAGTGCTCTCTTGCCCTCAGGCCTGGACTCCCTCTGGACAGTTCCACACTAGCTATGCAATGCAGGGCAGTTAGATTTCCCGAGGGGTGTTTCCAAAAAGTGAAAGTAAATAGATAATAAGAAAGAAATCAACAAAAAGGATAGATAGTAGTCACACGCTGGTGACATACCCCCCTCTTGAAATCTCAAGCGTCCTCGTTTGTATCTATGTCGTACATGCTTACTGTCAACACTGATGTATTCAACACCTGTCGACACATATACGACACATACATGCTCATTGTCAACCCTGGTGTATTCAACACCTCGTCGACTCATGTATTGCCTGCGTGTGAACCCTGTCCCAATGACATAGTGGTAGCTTCGCACTCTGCCATTGCTTTGAGTCACTAACTTTCCAATGACAAAATGGTAGCTGCACATTTTGCCACTGTCTTATAGTACACGTTGGATCCCGTAACACTTTCGAGCATACCCAAACCGACAGTTTAAGAATGCAGTTACACATGTACTCTTCAATAGAAGCAATCACTGTATCCTTGAAAATACTGACAAGAAATACTCACTTCTATAGCACTAACCAAACTTTTGGACATTCCATAAGAGCAATTGCCAAACTGACAATCTGTACAGCTCTAACATTCATGTAACAGGTATTTGATTTGAGCTCACTTTAAATACCATGTACATGATTTGTTTCAGAAGCCATTGTCATACTGACAATCCATGTAGCTTTGAAACTGAAGGGGTGAAGGTAGGTTGCAAATCGAAGGCTTCTAGGTAAAGTGATAACACAGTTGGTGACTCTGCAAGTTCACCTTCTTCCATCCACTTAGCATCCATTGGTGGATAGTTTCTGAACTTTACCAACTAACGCCTAGCAACCTTGCCTTTCACTTTCCTTTCTTTGTGTGCCAAAATCTGTTGCGGGACCAAGATCTGGTCAAGTTCCTCAACTTCCGGCTGATCTTCAGCTTGCATATCTTCTGGCACATCACCCACATAGGGTCTGAGAAGACTCACATGAAACGCATTGTGAACCTTCCAACTGTTAGGCAATTTCAGCCTATATGCAACATCATTGATTATGTCGCATACTTGAAAAGGCCCATAGTAACGCATGCTGAGCTTTGGAAACAGTCTTTCCTTGCCCTTCATCTTCTTTAACCTTGCCTTTTCAAAGCGTAAAAGCACCCAATCACCAAGTGAATATACCACTTCACGACGGTGACGATCAGCTGCTTTCTTTTGCTTTGCCTGAGTCTTTTCTAAGGCCAATTTGACCTTCTTGTACATTTCATCCATGTCCTGAACATACTTATCTGCTTCAAATATCTTGTCCTTTGTATGCAGTATGGGAGGCACTTTTTTGCCACCTTCAACTATCTCAAAAGGTGCCTTGCCAGTTGATGAATGCACTGTATTATTGTATGCATACTCCACCAATGGCAAATATTGCTCCCACTTTCCTTTATGCTCTGACACATAGCACTTCAGCAGATCTAGGACAGTAGAATTGGCCTCTTCTGACTGCCCATCTGTTTGAGGATGAAATGACGAAGAGAATTTGAGCATGGTGCCCATATTCTCAAACAAGCCTCTCCAGAACAAACTTGTTATGCGTGGATCACGGTCGCTAACAATCGACTGTGGCATGCCATGATATTTGAAAATATTGCTCATAAACAAGCGTGCCATCTGATCTGGCTTTATCTTCTTCCTGACATGAATAAAATCAGCCTGCTTGCTGAGTCTGCAAATAATGGTCCAAATACCATCATTTCCTGTCTGCGTTCTCGGAAGATCAAAGATAAAATCCATAGCAATACTTTCCCATGGTTTATCTGGAATAGGTAGTGGTTGCAATAACCCTGGTGCCTTTTGCCTGTCAAACTTGACCTTTTGGCAAATTAGGCATTCTCGCACAAAGGCATCCACATCCCTTCTCAATGTAGGCCAATAGAAGAATGTCTCAACCGCTTTAACTGTAGCATCGATACCACGATGCCCTGCATACGGTGGGACATGACTCTCTTCCATAACTTTGCGTCGCAATGGCTTTGTGACACACAATCTGCCATGCATCATCATGAACCCGTCTTTAAGAAGATAGTGTTCATGACGTTGTCCTTGCATTAGCTGCTCAAAGACCCTTGCAAAATCTTCATCATTTGCATACTGTTCTCTCATATCATCAAGTTCATGATGATAAGGAATTGACACAGCTGAAATTTGTGGCTTCCTTGACAAGGCATCAGCCACAACGTTCTTCTTGCCTTTCACATGCACAATCTGAAAATGGAACATGGACAAGATATTTGCTCATCGCATATGCTTCTCAGATAACTTTGTCTGTGTCAAGAAGTACCGCAAGGTCTGATGGTCCGTTTGGACAACAAAGTCTGCACCTTGCAAGTAGTGTTTCCAACTTAAGAGCGCATGAATCACAGCCAGTAACTCTTTCCCATAGACCTGCATGGTCATCTCTGGCCCTTGCAAAATTCTGCTCTCATAGGCTACTACCCTGCCATCTTGCATTAGTACTGCACCAATGCTACTACCACAGGCGTCACACTGGACCACAAATGACTTCCTAAGATCTGGCAACACAATGACTGGATCTGAAGTCATCTTTTCCTTTAAGAGATGAAAAGCGGAAATCTCTTTCTGTGTCCATCTAAAGGTGACTGCCTTCTTTTGAAGAGCATGTAAAGGTGAAGCAATCTCAGCGAAATTTCGGATAAACCTGCTGTAATAGGAGCATAGTCCCAAAAAGCTTCGGACATTATGCACCGTCTTCAAATTTGGCCATGACTTGATCGCTTCAACTTTTACAGGATCCATTCTGACACCATCCTTTGAGACAATGTGTCCCAGAAAGTGAATCTCTTCCAGAAAAAACTCACTTTTCTTTGCATTGATGAGCAACCTATGACTGCGTAGCTCTTTGAACACAATGGCCAAGTGATGCCTATGCTCCTCTTCATTCTTTGAGTAGACTATCATGTCATCAAAGAATGTACCAACAAACTGCTGGTGTGGACGGAAAATTCTGTCCATCATCCTATTGAACGTAGCAGGAGCATTTGTGAGACCAAAGGGCATCACTAAAAATTCGTAAAGGCCAAATGTTGTTCTGAAAGCAGTCTTGTGCACATCCTCTGATCTAATGCGGATCTGATGGTACCCACTCTTTAGATCTATCCTGCTAAACATAGTTGCTCCTTCTAATTTGTCCATAATATCATCAATTCTAGGTATAGGGAACCTATTCTTGATGGTATTCTTGTTCAGTGCACGGTAGTCGATGCACATACGCCATGAGCCATCCTTTTTCTGCACCAACAACACTGGAGAACAGAATGGAGATGAACTGGGCTGAATCAGCCCCTTTTCTAACAGCTCCTGTACTTGGCCCATTATCTCTTTCTTGGCCCATTATCTCTTTCTGTTGAGCCGCACTAACCCTGTACGGAGGCTTATTTGGTGGGCTACTGCCTGGCACCAAATCTATCGCATGGTCCTCGGGTCTCTCTGGCGGTAATTGAGACGGTAATGAATCGGAAAAGCAGTCACTATACTGTTGTAAAAACATTGACCTTTCTTTATCTAGCACAGATAAATTTGATTCATCACAATCTGACACTTCACATGCAAAAACCAAGTACGCAGAAAGATGCTTGTTCATTACAGAAGTAATAGCAGAAGCTGATACAGTAGGAATAGACTCCCCTTTAAGCTTTACATCCAGAATGTGAGTCTTTCCCCTGCTCTGTACAGTGATCTTTTTGTTGTAGGCATCCATGATTCCCTGTACACGAAACAACCAAGGAATACCTAACAACACATCACATCCGTCCAGTGGCATGATGTAAAATTCTTCAGCATCTACATAAGACTGGACATGTAGACGCAACTTTCCAATGATGGGTGTCACAGCCTCTGTATGGCTAGGACATGCCAAACCTGCCTCTGCTGTATACCCCATCTCTTCAGGTCTGATTCCCAACTTTGAAGCCAATTCTGGGGAAATGAAGTTGGCTTTGGCACCTGGATCAAAGAAGATAAGCATTGTTTGATCCCTGATCTTTCCCCATGCTCTGCAAAGCTCATTTGCATCTGAATTTGGCTTGTCGCCCACCATATCTGGCACTAGACCAGGCATGGGCTTCTTTTCTTTCTTGTCTTCCTTGTCATCAGAATCAACTGGCCTTTTCTTTGTAGGACAGTTGTAAGCGATGTGGCCAGGATGCTCACATATAAAGCATTTGTTCTCTGTCCTCAGGACCTTCTTTTGCTCTTCTGACTTGCGAGGAAAACGTCTTTTCCATTTCTTTGCTGGTCCTTTTTCTGATTCAGCCGTAGCTTTGTCTTTCCTTGCGTTGGCTGACTCCTGAGTCCCTTTAGGAGCCTCATTGGGAACGTGCTTTTTGGCTGAATTTTTCTTGCCTGATCCTGCCTTGACGCCAGTGTTAAATTCACAATCTTCTCCCTTGAGCAAACCATTCCCAGTGTTTGCTACCTCGATGAGCTGCGTCAAAGTAGTGACTTTTGTCTTCGTGCAGTATTTTCTCAATCCTTTGGGTAGGCCACAACAGTATTTTTCAATCTGTTCTGTCAATGGCACAAACCTATAGGAAGTTACTGGAAGTAGAGCTTTCCAAAACTTCCGATTGTAATCATCCAGATTTCTACAAGTGGAAGCATTAAGCTGGTGCCATTCTGTCATGACATCTGCTTCAAAGTCATCAGATAACCATGCTGCTGCAAAAATCTGCTTGAAGTAAATCCATGTGGATGGAGCTTGCCCTTGAAGCAATAAATTTGTCCACCATTGTCCCGCATTCCCTGTCAAGAAAGTGGCTGCCTTGCGGACCTTTGAAGCCTCTGTAAAGTTTCCCCCTGCATAGGCCTTGTCAAACTGCTGGAGGAATGAGAGTCTTCTTCCTGTCATCAAACCCTGTAAAGGTCGTGAAAGACACACCTTTGCCACCTTCTTTGTACGGAGTTGGCCTCTCCAACGGCGTTACATTGTCATATGGAAGTGACTGAAACATGGGAACACTACTAGGGTTCATCTGTGTTCCTTGGCTGCTATTAACTTGACTTGGAAATGCCATATTTGGCTGCTGATTTGTAATTCCAGCCATACCAAAATTTGCCTGTGGCATCCCAAATTGGCCCTGAGTGCTCTGAAACCCTGGTTGCATACCCATGACACTGTACATGGGGTTAGGCATCAACGTTTGAGCACCCCCAAACACTGTTCCTGGCGTGTAAAACTGATTTCCAGGTGCATGACCAGCCATGCTCTGGAATACCGATCCACCTCCAAAATAGCCAGGGTGTACTGAAGGTGGTGGGAAGACCTGTTGCATAGCCTGTAGGTTGCTTCCCTGCCCATTAGAACCAGCTATTGGCTGCTGAAAGGTGGCGGGCTGAACTGGTACAGCTTGAAAGACTGGCATCTCAGCCACCTGTTCTTGCACCTTAGGCACAGGTTGTGGAGACTGCATGTTCTCCGTCAAGTGTACAGGTGTTTCCATTGACTGTGCGGTATGAATCACCTGTGCTCGAGCCTTAACAGGCTTTTGAATATGATCCAGTGACCCAACTTGCTGAGATGGAACAGGAGGTTGCAGAAAGGCTAAAAACCTTGGGTTCTGCATTACTTGTGTGAACATAGCCACAACAGTAGCCAACTGCGTCCTGAATATATCATCATCTGTCTGTGGTGGTCTTGAGGACTCACCCACTTCATGTGTCTGTTGACCCTGTGAAGAGGAAACCTCTTCAGTCACATCATCTGGTCTGTCAGCCATAATTGCAATTCCCTGTGTTTGGTCTATGATCCCCTGTGTCTTCAAGCCCAAAACTGACCAAGGCTCACTTCTATGGGAAAAAGTGATTTAATCCCGGCAATGGAACCATGTAACCGGCCTGCTCAATCCAAAAAGGGCGGTAGACTTTACTTCAAACCTTGATTTAGCTTTCACCCATTATTAGTCGTCTATTATACCTGCGCTATAGTGACACAAGAGAGGGGAATGGGATACAGATGCTAGAATGCACCTGTATGAGAAGACCGACACCAGATTGGCCCCTAACTTAAGCGCCCCTTTCGGTATTTCTTTATTGTTTAAAAGAGGGAATATACGCTGTGGTTCTTTCCAAGTTGCCCCGCACAACCTTGGCTGAATTTTGACTGTTCTGGCTTGATTTCGGCAGCATAACTGTACTAGAACCCTTCACAGTCAGTATTATCACGCATTGGCCGACTTTCCCGACGCATACGGGCACTTTGCAAAACCTGGCAAGAATCTGCAGCACGCTGAATTCTCTGTTTTTAGCCCTGAAAATGCGCCAGATCACCTGTACAGCGGTCCCCTTGCATCCCCGAACCTCCTGGGGTATTAGGGTCCGTTTAGGGCCAAAACCCTAAACCTTCAAAAATACACAGCAGGCTGTAATTTACTGTTTCGGGCTCCGTTTCGCATGCCGGTCGCATCCGTAGCAAGTTCTCGAGCTCCCGCACCTGTAGGGCTACTTGCCCTTTGAATCGGACGAGATTTCTGGCGTGAAACCTCTCCGAATTCACCTGTACCTGCGGGGAAATTAGCCGCTAGCTAATCCAGTACCTGTGCAAGAGGCTCTTGCCTCGGTAATCGCGCATGAACCCACACAACTGTACATTGGTCAAATGAAGAGCCCACTAGAGGGGCATAACATACTGCCAAAGGGGAGAGAGAGGGCAGTGCGTAGCGTGCAGGGCATCACTCCTGGCACCGCACTGTGCATAAGAGGGAAAGCAAGCACTCCATAGCTCTTAACCTGTGACAAATCTGAAAATGAGGCTCTCCCCCTCCTAAATTCAGCCACTTCTTGTTGCATGAGGCAAGTGCACCAGAAGGTGCCACTTGGCACATTTACAAGCATTTTCCCATTTGGGGGTTGCCGCCTAAAAATCTCCCAACCGGTTGCCCAGTTGACTTCACGGCAGAGTAAGAAAATGTTCCCCTTGTCATTCCGGAGGTAATGACGCCAACACATTTTCAGGTCCCAAAATAGCAGTTCCCTAAATTTTAGGAGATGCTGCCATTGTATCTTTCTAGGTCATCCGACCCTCTTTGTACACTGCGGCCACATCCAGAACTGAAATGTAGCCTCTGTAGCAAAGGATTCCACTTTGGCTAGTCAATGACCCCACTTTGGCTAACCATAGTCTTTGTCCAACCTTAGTGCTCTCTTGCCCTCAGGCCTGGACTCCCTCTGGACAGTTCCACACTAGCTATGCAATGCAGGGCAGTTAGATTTCCCGAGGGGTGTTTCCAAAAAGTGAAAGTAAATAGATAATAAGAAAGAAATCAACAAAAAGGATAGATAGTAGTCACACGCTGGTGACACATTGCCTATGAGAGCCGATTGTTTTCAAGGCCGCAATTGATAACATAGATTTATGAGAAAGAGCTTTTGGTGGTTATTCATGCTCTTACTCAGTGGCGACATTAGCGGATTTTACGGTCTTCACAGACCATCAGAGTTTACGCTACTTCTTGTCACAGAAGCAGTTTACGCAAACATCTTGTCAGAATTTCACTTCCAAATTGTCCATGTGCAAGGACATAAGAATTTGGTGGCGGATGCTTTGTCCCGGAGGCCGTTGGTTCAGGCGCTTTCCCGATACATTATAGGAGCTTCGAGGATATGGTCGATCTGTACGCCACGTATACAGATTTTGCAGATATTTTCACTCGGTTACGGAATGGGGAGGTAGTAGCGGGATATTCCATTCGAGATGGCTACTTAATGAAGAAAACCATGTTCTGCGTTACATAGCCGTTGAGGGAAAAGGTTCTAACCGAATGCCACTGTCTACCTTTTACCGGTTACCGCGGCATTGCTATCACCTTGAAAGGTGTAAGTGATACTTCTTTTGGTCGAGAGTCAAGAAGGACGTGGACGATTTTGTACGCAATTGCTTGGTATGCCAGAAGGTCAAGTTTGACAGGCATGAAGCATAGGGATTGTTACAGCCTTTTCCCATACCCACCCGCGCCCATGGGAAAGCACTGCAATGGATTTCATTTTTGATCTCCCGAGAACACAGAATGGGCACAATTGTTTATTGCCCAGATCTTCAGATTACATGGCATTCCTGAGATGATTGTCTCCGATAGAGACCCTAGATTCACGAGTTTGTTTTGGAAGGTTATTTGGGAGAACACTGGCACGCGGTTACAGGCTATTTGGGAGAACACTGGCACGCGGTTACAATTCTCATCATCATTCCACCCGCAGACTGCACCCGCAGACTGACGGGCAATCAGAGATGGATAATTCAGTGGTACTAGATTTGTTGAAGTCTTCTTCTTTGAATCTAAAGACTTCATGGGAAAAGTTTTTTACCTTTGGTGGAATATGCCTACAGAAACACGATTAACTCTTTGATGGGGAAGGTGCCATTTGAGATTACTGAATTTGCTACAAAGGTTCCACACTTGCTTAGCACGAAAGATACGATTTTCTTTTGAAGCCGAGCAGTTCAAGAAGGACTTGGACTTGGTCCGAAAGGCTTTGGAGAAATCTCAGAAAAAGGCAGCAGATCGACGTCGTCGCGATTTGAAATTGAAGAAGAACGATTGGGTGCTCTTAAGTTTTTTTTTTTTCCAGAAAAAGATCCTTCTATTAGTTAATGAAACTGCCCATAGGGCTACAACCACCTCTTCAAGAGAGGGCTACAACAACCATGAAGGGGAGACTCTCCAAATGAAAAAACAGCATATGTACAAGGAGGCTAAACCAAGAGATGGGAGGAGGGAATAGCCACACAGGTGGTTGGTAGTGCCATCGGAGTACACCCTAGACCATGGTGTAGAAAGGCCCAGGAAGCCATAGTCGTAGGAAAGCCCCTCTGCGCTCCCGCATGCGGTCAGAGCTGCCCTGTAGTCTCTCGAGCTGTCCTCTGAGAGTGTGGATCAGCTCTAGCCAAAGATCGCGAACAGTCTCTGTTGGTGGCACAGGGCGAGCTTCAAAGATGCGGAAGCAACGGGGCCGCCAGATGAACCAGAGTGTCATAGCTCCCAACACTCCTCTCTCTCACTGCACCACTCCTGTGGAGTAAGCTCTGTGGTGGCAGGCTGGAGTGTAGGTCGCCCCCCCTGCATCATTATCATCCTGCTGGTGGAAGATAGCTCAAACTGAAGTGCTGGGCCCATGAGGGTGGACCAAGACGCTGCTCCCCAAGTGTACTGTCGAGCCGTGGAAAGAGCAGGCATCAGCCGAAGAACACGAAGCCACACCTACTGTGCCAAAGGATAGTCCCAAAGACAGTGACGCTGACTCTCCACAAGATGGTCACAAGTTGCACATGCGGCCGATAGACCACTATGCACTAGCCAGCTCCCAATTGCTGTAGCTCTGTGTGCGACCAGCCATGGAAACAAGGTGACTCGCCGCAGCTGTCTGGAGTCCCACAACCTCTCCCAAAAGGCTTCCAAGAACTCAACCGTGAGACCCTCCTCCTGCCAATGAGGTGCTGCAGCGGGGTGGGCCTCTCTCTGTGCTGCTAGTATGTGACGTCCCAGACGAACAGTGTACTGAAAGAACGGGACACTTGGGTGGTCTGTAGAAGAGAAAGGGTCCCTCCAAAGCCACTCACCAGGATCCCATTGTACTCGTGCCAGAGGATAGCACTCCCAAGCCCACAGTCTCCACTGTCCAGTCTCAAGAGCTGCTGGGTCACGATCAATGACACAAGTCCTCCCGCAGATGCCCACCACTTGGATCCTCTGAAAACAGCACTCTGCCACCTGTGGGGCCTTACTGCAACTCGCTGAAAGCGTCCCCCCCCTTGTAACTCGAAAAAAAGGGATGGAATAGTCTCAGAGCAGGCCCGGAATGAGATGAGAACCTCCTGTCGTGTGAAGGCTCCCATCCAGCTGGGTGCTACTGGCTCGAGGTGAGCCACTTAGCTGGAACTGCCTCTGAGATGTCCTGTCACATGCTCTGCACCCCTCTCATGCCCTATAGAGCTGGAAGCCCTGTAACTCCTCTGACAAGCCTGAAAACTCTAATCAATCACCTAGAGAGCGCGTTGGACCCGCTGCCATGGGACCCCAAGAAACGTGAGGCCGACTACCAACCAAGTGGCCTCTCTGAGTGCTAACCATGGGGTTCCAAACAAGGGGCTCTCGTAGGCGCTCCTCCGTGCAAGTAGGCAGTCGCTGCTCCAAGTCTCGCCGTAGGTCCTCCCAAGATCGAAGCAAACTCACAGCGAAGCGGTTCTCTAGTCTCCTCCTCACACCAACTCTGCGCATCTCTGTGAAGATCCATCTGGTCGAAGGTCGCCAGGGGCCTCCAGCCTGAGGCACCCTAGCACGAAGCGGCTGTAGCAAGAACTCCTTCCAGGGCTCCTTACTTGGAAGAAGTTGTCTGATATTAACTTCCCAAGAAGGTCTGTGCTCTGCTGTGCTGGATCAATGATCCCTAGCCCTCCCTGTGAACAAGGAAGAGTGATGACCTGCCAAGCCACTTTGGCTCGGGCTATCTGAGTGTCACGTCCTGACCAAAGGAAGTTCTTGATCAGCCTCTCTACCTGGCTGATACATGAACTCGAGAAAATCCAGCAAGAAGTGATGTACCACATAGTCGCCAACAACACCTGGTTGGCCACTACTCCTCTGCCAGCCAAAGAAAGTCGTGCTAAGCTCCAGTGTAACAACGTTCTGCTGATAGACAGGAGGAGGGGAGCAATCTGCTGCTCGGGAGACAAGTCCAGACCAACCTGACAGCCCAAGTACCGAACAGCAGTCCCTGGGGGAATCCACCTAAAGCCCTCTCCTGATATCCAAGCAGGTACAGACCAACCGAGAAAGCCACTGTCTTTCTCCAGTTGATCAGTGTGCCAGATGCACAACAAAAACTCTCAAGAGCCTGCTCACACCTGTGAAGGTTGGCCTCTTGGCCATCCAAGTACAAGGCCGAGCTCTCAACAAACTCAGCGTCCAGTAGCTCATCTCCCCGAATAGGAAGTTCTAAGCCTTGCAAACCAACGTGTTGCGACACCAAGAACCTGGTCATCCCCTCAACATAGAACAGAAAGAGGAAGGGGGCAAGAGGGCAGCCCTGTCTGACCAAATGTGTGAGCACGAAACGATTGCCTCTACCCCCTGACAAAAGTACTTGACTGTGTGCTCGTCAGTACAAAGCTGACACCCCTCTGATCCAAGCATCTGAGAAACCCATCTTGCGTAGAGTACCCAAAGTCCCAGTCAACTCTGTCGTAGGCCTTCTCAAAATCGAGAAGAAGAATCACCAGATCCTCACCACAAAGCCTTGCTAAGGCAGAAGCGTCCCAAAAAGTAAAGATGTTGTCAAGGATACTACGCTCCTTGACAAAACCAGTCTGGGTCCCATGTATAAGGCTCTCTAGAAGTGGCTGAATCCTCAAACTCAGAGCCTTGGCAAGAATTTTGTAGGCTGAGTTGAGGATGGTGATGGGGCGCCATTGTCGAATCTCATCCAAGGAGCCACCCTCCTTGGGAATGAGGTATATCAGACCCTTAGTCATGCTGTCAGGCATCTCTCCTGTGTGCAAGATGTACTGGAAGTCACTACAGAGATCAGGGCCAAGTAAGTCCCAGTACTCCAAGAAAAAACTGAGAGTTAAGCCATCCTCACTTGGAGAGCTACCATGGGGGAGTGCACTAAGAGCCGTGTACAACTCCTCAAGCTGAAGTAGAAGCTCAAGTCTCTGGCGCATCTCCTCAGTCACAAGGCAAGGCATCTGCGCCCACACCTGCTCCCTGCATGCATCCTGACTCTCTGACTGAGGCTTTGCAGATAGTAACTCATGGTAGAAGTCAGTAGCAACTGCACGCATGTCCTCTGGCTCAAAAGCAACTGACCCATCGGGCCTCCTCAACTGACTGACCTTGGCATGCGTATGCCGAGGTCCCACTGCCTCGAAGAAAGCACCAGTCACTGTCATTCACCTGCGTCCACTGAGATGCCTGTCGGTGAAAAGCAAACTCATGGCGCCGCTCCTCTGTGCTACCAAGCTACTGGCGAGCCTGCTGTAACTGCTCCTCCAACCAAGGACTGTGTGGATGCTGCTCCTGCATCCGCTGCAAGGAGGCAACGCCCTGTCTGAGACGCTGCTCCTCCTCTCTCGCTGCAGTCAGGCGAGTCAAGGACTCCTAGAGAAAGAAACGACTAAGCTGAGCTAGTCCTGAGGCTACTCTGTTAGCAGGAGAATCCTGCGTGTCTAAGCTCTCTGTCCAAAGAGCCTCTATTCGCTCTCTTAGTGCAGAGTCCAACAAAACCCTCTCAGGGATGTGTAGCATCGTGCTCCTCTGCCTCTGCCTATCTGTCACTGTGAGGATCACAGGTGCATGGGCCGAGAAGGAAGTCCCTGCCAGGATGCCAACTGTCCCACCCGAGTCACATAAAAAGTCACTAGTGTAGAAGCAATCTATCCATGATAGATTCACTCATCCCACTCTGCGGTCCGAACGAGAGAATGCAAGGCTGTCTGGGGGCCTCACAAAGCTAGAGTGCTGCCACACATCCGAAACCCTCATAGTCATACAAAACCTCTCCCAAGCTGCCAGCTCAACTCCCTGCACTGTAGCGTGGCTACCACCAATCCTGTCAGAGGGTCCTCCAACATGTTGAAGTCACCCCCAATGCACCACTGCTCTGCTTGCGGCAGAGACTCAACAATCTGTGACCAAAACTCTGCTCGTGCACTCGCCACATTGGGCGCATATATGTTCAGGTAGCCCACAAGGCAACCCTGAACCTGCATAGCGATCCACTGAGCCCTGCCTGGCACAATAATCCCTCTGTCCACAATGGCTTGCTCTAGAGACTCCGCAATAGTCATACATAACCCACCCTGGATGCCTCCAGGTCCAAAAGCAGTTGATCAAAAAGTCTCATCGCGACTATGCAAAATCTGACCACAACGCCGAATGCGGCTCTCACAAAGATGATGCTTCTGCAGCATAAGAATGTCAATCTCATCACCCACAAGGCATCTCTGCAGCTCCTGACGCAGCCGACCCCTCTGTCGCTGAAACTAGGGTCCTCCTAATCCCTGCACATTCCATGAGATGATCCTCATGGAGTCAGTGAGAGAAAACAGATGCTGCAGCAGCAGCCAACCTCACTATCTTTGAAGCCGGTTTGGATGGGGAGTAATCCGCATCCGAATGACCTCTAGACAAGCGTGCAAGAAGTGACTGGCCCGCCCAGCAGGCCCAAGCCGAGCGTGCAGCCCGAAGGGCTACATCCTCTGTCCAGGAATCCTCACACAAAAACATAACACGGAGGGCACTGAGTGTCAGCGAACAAGTGTACCACAATGTGCCTCCAACCTGCTGCATCTGGAGGTGTCACGCTGAACTTGGCAAGAGGCCAAAGTGTCTGTACCAGATCTGTCACTGCTAAGTCCCCTGTGTGGTGTGAGAACTCAGTAGCCTGTGTCTGGAGCCAGTCCAGGACTGTGTGCTAGGTCTACTCTGTGGTATCCCTACCACACAACGGAAAGGAGAAACCCACCGCTGTGTCCAGGGCCTCACTGTCTCTAGCTGCAAGAAAGAGGATGTGGACTTGAAAGCTGGCCTCCTCCAAGTCGGAAGAGGAATCACCCAGAAACTGAGTGAAGCTGTAATCGAAGAAATCCGAGCATCTGCGAATGTCGAAGCTGGTCAGACCTCTGGGGATCGCTGCAAAGGGAGAAGTGAGCACCACAAAAGGCGGCCTCAAGTGGGGCTGTCCCTCACGAGCCAAACGGCTCGTAGCGAAAGCACTACCAAGAGAACGCCTCGCGGCAGAAGTGTGGCCAGTACCCTGCGTCGGAGGAGGAGTACCGGAGGGGTTCGGAGACGAAGGTCTGGGCCCCATTGAGGCGGGGGGGGGGGGGGGGGGCGGGGGACGAATGTGGAGGAGGGGGGGGGGGGAAGGAGGCGGGGGAGCAGCGGCGGAGGGAGGAGGAGGCGATGGTGGAGGAACAGAAATGGAAGGGGCCTCCTCAGGCAGGACCTGCTGAAGGGGGTCAAAATGGTTTCCAGTCGGAACCCAGTGCTGCTGAGCTGTAGCACGTCGGCCACCAGGAGGAGCAGTGGGGTGAGCTCTCCCCTGACGGCGGCAGCTAGGCACCTGTTGCCAACCATCAGCTGGCCGGTCACTAGTCTTTGTCGAAGTACCAGCCTGTGTATCCTGTGTACCTGGCTGCTTGGCATGCTCAGCCTTGGGTGGCTGCGCATGCGCTGTGGGTCGAGGTCTCCTGCGAGGACAGGCCTTTGCCATATGGCCCATCTGTCTGCAAATGAAACACTGGTTCAGGAGACCTTAATACTCCACACTCTGTGTAATCCATCCCCCACTCACCCTAGGCAGCAGTACCACCTTGGGGAGAGTGTGTCACGAACAAGAATCTGCACAGTAGGTAGACCTGCGGCCTTGGCCACAACGAAAGCTGCCGTACGTGGAGACTCCAAAACTGTCTCGAACATGGAACCAATCCTGGGTAGGAGGGGGTGGTACTCACGCCTCAGGCCTGGAAAGCAAACCGAAATCGGCAAGTCTGCCTCCTCCGTAGTAGGGTTGAAACCGTGATGCCAACGTCTGAAGTAAGTTAGAGTTGCTCTGATGCCGAGCGGGCTCATCGAAATCACTTTGGTCGCCATGTCTGCAGACTCGAACTCGACCTGGTAGTACTCTCTCCCGAGGATTTGGACATCTGTAATCTTGCCCACATCGGAGATAAGACGGGCCTGCAGTAAATCCTGAACTTTGCCCTGACTGGAACGAGTGCAAATGACTTTACAGATAACCGAAGTGGCCTGCAAGCGCTCCACTTCGGCCATCAAGCTCGCTTGCTCTTCTGGCGAAAGAGCAAGTCGAAGGGTCGGCTCCGCGGTGTCGGGCGAGGGGGCTTCTGTGGAGTCCCTCTGAGGTGGAGCAGAGGCCGCCATTCTGTGTTTGCTGCTGAGAGGATAAGGACGTTGGAGGCGAGGTGAATGCCCGCAAGCTGAAAAAACAGCCTACAGGCTCGAATAAGGCGAAAAAAGGGGCGGAAAGAAGGGGGGGGCGGGGGGTGTGAGAGGGCAGAGGCCAGTGGGCGGGAGGCTGAAGCGGCAGCAAAAGGGGGGTGAGGGGGCTGGCTGAAACTGCGCAGCAGCACGCTGGGGGACCAGCGGCGGGTAGGGCAGCAAGCGTGGCGGGCAGGGCAGGGCAGCAGCGAGGGCGCTCTTACGTTTTGAGAAGGCACTCCTGAAAAAGAAAAAGAGAAAGGAGCGGCTTTTTTGAAAGCTTAGCATGAGATAGTGTGGACCTTTCCAGATTTTCCAAAAAGATAAATGATGTCTCCATTGGACTGAAGCTGGATGCTTGGAGAATTCACAATGTTTTTCATGTGAGTCTCTCGAAGCCTTTTGAAGGTGATGTGCCCGATGATGGGAAGCCATATGAGCAACAGGAAGTGGAGAAAGATAGAAGGTAAAGCGATAAGACGGTTCTTGCTTAAATTCAAGACCTACTCCGCAATGCGAAGTGAATGGAGGAGGACCTGGCAGATATTCCTCATATTGTGAATCTTTACCTTGAAGCATTTGGTTGAGCATAGTCTTTTCCAAATGGAATCCCGAACTCAGCTTGGGCGGAATTTGGTGCAGCGCGTATGCACAAGAGGAGAGTCGCTCCGCTCCTTTGTCAACAAATTGCCCCGATTTTTGATACTAAAGTCATTGATGTCTCTTTTGAGTTTCAGGGATACTATGAGCTGAGAGTATTCTGTTGTAATGACTTTATGAACTAGAATTCCCGAAAACAATGATATTGATTTGTCCTTGACTTGTTTAAGTGCAGGAACCGATAGGCGAAATGACTGCAGCATTTTGGTCTGAACGATCTCGATAGACATGGTTGCAATAAGGATTAGTCAATCAGGCATCTGTGAGGTCCCGACTGGATCTAGATACGATTGCTAAATACGTTTCCGATTAATGACGGTCTGAGATACAAATGAATTTTGAATGTGATTTGTCATGTGATATCGTGATGTCACTATCGATTGGTACATGTGCTAGATGTGTGTTCCTAGTGCGTCGCTACTACCAGTCAATGTTTGCTAAGACAGTTTATGGCCTCTGTCTGTTTTGCATGCGTAATCGAGGGCAATTACAATGCTTTCAAGAGGGGGGTATGTCACAAACTGGTGACATGGTTGCCTTGGACACACACATATACCCTCCCTTGGCTAGCTGAAATGCTAACCCCGCTGCAAATGCTGACATGTGGTAGAGCGTACGGACACCCCCGAGATTGCAGCGCAAAACGCGGGATGACGTGGCAGCTGCTGTACGGATTTTTCCTATGCAAAAAGGGGCTGCTTTCTCTACGTGAATCAAGCTGGAAATCCTACGTAAATTCTTGATTTATTTTTCCATGCAAGCTTGAGACAGAGAAAGGGATTTATTTTTAAAAGTTGCTTTATCTTGCAAGCCTATTTTTGGGGCAGTTTTTTTTCTGGGTAGCTTTTGGGGCTCGCTTTTGGCATCCCTTGTAACTCTTTATAAGTGTGGTTTGGGCTCCCACTTCTCAGAGCATCTGGCCGCAGAGTCTGAGAGTGAGACCCAACCGCTCCCTTGTACTTTGGCAACAGATTTAATATAAAAGAAATACCAAAAGAGGCGCCAGTCTTTGGGGCCAATATCTCTTGGCACAGAACTCCGCCGCGGGCCGGTGTCGAATCAAATTGTGAACTGTTTTGAAGTGAATTCTTGTCGTGTCGTGATAGATTCTTGACTTGGAGTGTCCAAGTCTGTTACACTCCATCCGCGCAGCCATCCCAGGGGGCAGGACCTTCCTCGGCTGCTAGGAGATCTCTTGGCAACGCTTTTGCCACGAGTCGCTTGGCGAGAGAGGGACAGCCTTTCTTGCGACCCCCTCTTCTGGTGCAGACGTTCCCCTTTGCAGTAGTTCCTCATGGTCTGACGAGCTTCAACATTCGTCGTCGTTGGGATTCTTTGCCTACGACTTTACATGGTTTCTCGGAAACTCCTCACCAGACTTGAGGCAGCTTGCTTCAGAGTGCATGTAATGTTCCTTGCAGCTAGGGGAAAAGAGGCCTTGGACTCTGCGGTTGGATTCTCTTTTCCCCTATGCGGCAGGGACCAGTCTGAGTGGACTCTAGAATCAGTGTTGGAGTGGCTACAGGCACAGGCCCTAGAGTTCTCCCATCACATGGGAGACCTAGGGGTTACAGACTTGGTTCAGAATATGTGGCCGTTGGCCAAGTTTTCTGTGACACCTTGAGACTTAGCAGGATGTAGACACATTGTGGTTCACTTCTTTGCTGACACGCAGAGCCCGCATGTTATGTACACATACATGAGGACTCCTGGACAGAGGAGGCTACTTTGCGCATGGCTCGTTCTACTTGGGCTTGGGCTAGACACTTTTTGTAGTCACGCCTATCTCGGGGACGCTCGGATGCGGATTACTCCCCATCCAAGCCTGCCTCGAAGATAGAACGGTTAGCTGCTGCTGCAGCATCAGTTCTCTCTTGCTTTCCATGAGGAACGCAGGGATTAGGCGGGTCCCAGTTTCAGCGTTAGAGGGGCCGACTGCGTCAGGAGCTTCAACGATGCCTTGTGGGAGGAGAGATTGACATTCGTATGCTACAGGAGCATGATCTGTGTGAGAGCCACATTAGACGTTGTGGTCAACTTTTGCGTGGACGTTATGAAACTTTTTGGTTAGCTGCATTTGGACCTCGAGGCATCCAGGGAGGGGTATGTATGACTATTGCGGATTCTTTGCAGCAGGCCATTGTGGGCAGAGGGATTATTGTGCCAGGCAGGGCTCAGTGGATCACTATGCAGGTTCAGGGTTGCCTTGTGGGCTTCCTGAACATCTATGTGCCCAATGTAGCGAGTGCGCGTGCAGAGTTTTGGTCTCAATTGTTCAGTCTCTGCCACAAGCAGAGCAATGGTGCATTGGGGATGACTTCAACATGTTGAAGGACCCCTCTGACAAGATTGGAGGTAGCCATACTACTGTGCATGGAGTTGAGTTGGCAGCTTGGGAGAGGTTTTGTATGACTCTGCGGGTTTCTGATGTGTGGCAGCATTCTAGCTTTGTGAGGTCCCTAGACAGCCTGGCCTTCTCTCGTTTGGACCGCAGAGTGGGAGGAGTTAATCTATCTCGGATAGATCGCTTCTACACTAGTGACCACTTCAGTGACTTGGGTGGGGCAGTTTGCATTCTGGCTAGGACTTCCTTTTTGGACCATGCACCAGTGATCTTCACAGTGACAGATAGACAGAGGAGGGGGAGCACGATGCTACGCATCCCAAAGAGGGTCTTGCTGGACTCTGCGCTTAGAGAGCGAGTGTTGGCTCTTTGGACAGAGAGCTTACTCTCCTGCTAACAGAGTGGCCTCAGGACTAGCTCAGCTTAGTCGACTCTTTCTTCAGGAGTCTTCGGTCCGCCTGCTCGCTGCAGCGAGAGAGAAGGAGCGCTAGCGTCTCCGACGGGCGTTGCTTCCTTGCAGAGGATGCAGGAGTAGCTTCCAGATAGTGCTTGGATGGAGGAGCAATTGCAGCAGGCTCGCTAGGATCTCGTCAGCACAGAGGAGAGGCGCCATGAGTTTTCTTTCCATCGACAGACATCTCAGTGGACCCAGGTGGGTGACAGAGTGATAGGGGCTTTCTTTGAGGCAGTGGGACCCCGGCATACGCATGCCAAGGTCAACTAGTTGAGGAGTCCTGAAGGGTCAGTTGCTTCAGAGCTAGAGGACATGCGTGCAATTGCTACTGGCTTTTATCGGGACCTACTGTCTGCAGAGCCGAAGTCAGAGTGTCAGGATGCATGCAGAGAGCAGGTGTGGGCATAGATGCCTTGTCTTGTGACTGAGGAGATGCGCAAGAGGCTTGAGCTGCCTCTTTAGCTAGAGGAGCTACACGCGGCCCTTAGAGCACTTCCCCGTGGTAGTTGTCCAAGTGAGGATGGTTTGACTCCTAGCTTTTTCTTGGAGTACTGGGACTTGCTTGGCTCAGATCTCTGCAACGCTTTTGAGTACATCCTCCACATAGGAGAGATGCCTGACAGCATGAGTGAGGGACTGATTTACCTCATTCCCAAGGTGGGTGGCTCCTTGGCCCGCTGCTTCTACCACCAGCAGAGACAGTTCGGGATCTTTGGCTAGAGCTGATCCATACTCTCAGAGGACAGTTCGAGAGACTCTAGGGCAGCTCCGACCGCATGCAGGAGCGTAGAGAGGCTTTTCTTCGACTCTGGCGCCCAGGGCCTTTCTTCACCATGGTCCAAGGTGTTCTCAGATGGCACTACGATCCACTTGTGTGGCTTTTCCCTCCTCCCACCTCTTGATGGTTGTAACCCTCTCTTGTAGAGGTGGTTGTAGCCCTATGGGCAGTTTCATTAACTAATAGAAGGATATTTTTCTCGGAAAAAAAAAAGAACTGAGAGGACATCCTTGCCTTACGGAACGTCCCAGAGGCCAAGAATCTATGAAAAATCGATTCAACATACCTGCAGAAGTGTTGTGTGCATACAAGAAAAATACCACACGGGATAGCTTAGGCACAAATCCCAATTGTTTCATGGTATGTGCAATGTAGTCCCAAATAATAGTATCAAAGGCCTTTTCAATGTCAATGTGCATGACCAAGACATCTTGTTGAATATTTCATTTTAATGATGACATTGCGAAATTATCAGTAATTTGATTTCTTGGAATGAAGCCATATTGAGATTGATGTAAGCCTTCATGTAGAAAGCACTTGAGTCGATTAACAATAATTTTGGCCATCCACTTATATACCACAGGCATGAGCATAATTGGCTGCCACTGACAGAATTCTTCACATAGTGCATGCTTGGGTATCAACTTGAGCAAACCTTCTTTCCAAGAGGAGGACAGTTCTTGGTTCTCCCAAGCCTTATTCATCATGATCAGCAATGGAAACTTTAGGTAATCCTAAAAAGACAAGAAAAATTCCACAGTGATACCATTCCAGCCAGGAGCTTTGAAATGGCCCAAATCAAGCATTATGTCTCAGCGAAAGTTACTTTCAAGTCTTGAGCCTGCTGAATCGAAAGAATGGGAGTAACATGCGATAGAAACAAGTGACATGCCTTTAGCAAGCTTCTTGTGTAAAGGAGTCACACAAAAAATGGATTGGATTTTCCAATATCTGCATTCAAAGATAAATTATTGGAAATTGTCCACTTGGCCACTACACGTGTGTCTCAAGACAATACATTCTCATGGCTTATGTGTAGTTTTACTTACCTTTGTTATCTTGGTCTCGGTTGTGCTTGTAGTCCCTTATGTCTAGTATTTTGGAGCATTTTTGGCGCACCTGGCTGACAGAAAGATTCTCCGGTTGTATGGTCAAGTTGTGTTCTTTCAAGCGCCTTTGAGGGCTAAATATTTTGAATTTGCGAAGTCATGTTCTGGCTCAGAAGACTGCGCTATTACCATTCTTGGTGGAACAAAAACAACCCTGGACACACATTTCTGTACACATATTGTCACACCATCTTTTGGCCATTGGCAGCAACCAACATAATGGGAAGTCATTTTTGAGAAGCTTGAGGGCACATTCTAGGATGTCCCTTTAGTATTTCTCTCATTGTTGGTTGGAAGGTTATTTTGCATTTGAAATGGCATGGTTGACAATCCTCTCTAGACAATTCCCTTCGATTGGAGAGCCTGCATTGGAGCAAAGCTTTCTCTTTGAATTTGGTTCTCTGACGGTCTCCTCGCTAGGCGTATTTTCTTTCTCAAAAAGGAATATACCAGGTACATCAAGTGGTGAATGATATAGGTCATGTTCTTTTGTTCTCTAATGCGGCGTTTCGTTTTCGATTGGGACTCCATTATTCTTTTTCTTTGGTGGGAGATTCAAAGGATGCTTTCTGATCTCACATATTCCTCCTTTGAATGTGGACTCCCTCTATTCTCATTGGAACGTTGCTGATACCAGCCTGGAATTGATTTCAGCCGGCAATGCTTATGCCCTCTTGCAATCCGATGCGTGGATTGTGCGTCATGGTAATCGGTTGTGGTCACTCTCAAAGTCATCCTTATGGTGGAAACGAACATTATCTAGAATTTGGTAGAGTCATCTACCTCTGAAAGAACGTATTTTTTTGTGGTGCTGCTTGGTAGGAGCTCTACTTGTTGGCAGCCTATTGCATGCACGGCATATTGCGCCTTCTCGTTGTTTCATATGCCATGAAGCTGAGGAGATTGTGCCACACTTATTGTAGGGTTGTCGCTACTCTAGATCCTTCATTCCGCTGCTCTTCGGTGCCATTTTCCTTCCGGTACTTTTCACAGACAGTTTTGGCTTTTTGGGGTGCTTCAGTCTCCACAGACGGTTTCAGCTGGCGGCTACTCTTTTGCTATGTTTTCCTTCTGATTCTTTTCATAGATGGTTTTGACTTTTTGGGGTGTTTCAGTCTCTACAGTCTCAATTTACGGTCTTTTTTGGTTGGGTCAGATTTTGGAATCTATGGGACATTTGGCATCATCACAACATCTTAATGTTTCCAAGGCACTGATGTTGCCCCATTTCCTTATGTCAAACTGTCGCCTGGTCAAGCACTGTATTTTGCTTATGATGCTGGGGACATTACTCTTGATGCCTATAGAATTCACTTTGACTGTTTCTAGCCCTCGAAGCCTCATGGTGCTCCATGTTTTGTACCTCTTCTTTTTTGTGGGTTTTTCTTGCTTTAAGGTTTCCCACTTGTAAATTAGCATGTGCTTCAAAAAAGAAAAAAGTTTATGCTTTCGAGTTTGTGTGGATTAGGCTTGTGTTTGTTCTCCTCTTTCCACACCATCCTTTCCTTCCCCGTTTTCTTCAATCTCTGGATTGTTTGCTACAAGCATATGCTTCATTGTCGTTG